>NC_134906.1:7253918-7256418 GCF_041734735.1 Babylonia areolata | reverse complement strand
TGTGTGTGTGTGTGTGTGTGTGTGTGTGTGTGTGTGTGTGTGTGTGTCTACAGGTGCGGCAGTACCATGGTGACGAGGCCGGGCCGATACTGGTGCACTGCGGGACGGGGGTGGGCAGGACGGGGGTCTTCATCGCTGTCGATTCCCTCATCGACCAGTACGCCTCGGAGGGTGGGTCTTTCCGTTTCCTGTTGTCAGGTTCCGTTTCCTGTTGTCCGTTTCCTGTTTCCTGTTGTTGGTTTCTGTTTCCTGTTGTCCGTTTCCTGTTGCCCGTTGTTGTCCGTTTCCTGTTGTCATGTTCCGTTTCCTGTTGTCCGTTTCTGTTCCATGTTGTCCGTTTCCTGTTGTCCGTACCCTGTTGTCCGTTTCCTGTTGTCCGTTCCCTGTTGTCCGTTTCCTGTTGTCATGTTCCGTTTCCTGTTGTTCGTTCCCTGTTGTCCGTTCCCTGTTGTCATGTTCCGTTTCCTGCTGTTGGTTTCTGTTTCCTGTTGTCTGTTCCCTGTTGTCCGTTTCCTGTTGTCCGTTTCCTGTTGTCATGTTCCGTTCCCTGTTGTCCGTTTCCTATTGTCCCTTTCCGTTGCCTGTTGTCAGTGTATATTTCTGTTGTCAGTTTCTCTTTCCTGTTGTTAGTTTCCGTTTTCTGTTGTCAGTGTCTGTTTCATGTTGTAATTTTATGTTTCTTGTTGTCAGTTTCCTGTTGTCAGTTTCCGTTCCCTGTTCTCAGTGTAAGTTTCCTGTTGTTATTTTCTGTTTTCCTGTTGTCCATTTCCGGTTGTATGTGTCCGTTTCCTGTTTTCAGTTTCCTGTTGTCCGTGTCTTTTTTCTGAAAATCAATTTCTGTTTTCTGCTGTCAGCTTCCGTTTCCTGTTGTCAGCTTCCGTTTCCTGTTTTCAGATTACATTTCGTTTCCAATTTCAGTCTCTATTTTACGTTTCCAGTAAGTGTTATTCCCTTTTCATCATCCCTGTTTCAGTTTCCAGTTTCTCTCACCATTTCTATTTCGTTTCCACTTTTCAGTGTCCGGTTTTTGCTTACAGTTTTTGTGTTAAAATTTTAGTTTCTGTTTCCGGTTCCGGTTTCCAGCTTGTTACCACTTGTCCATTTCAGTTTTCAGTTTCGGGTTTGTTTTCAGTTTTACCGAGTTTTTTCGTTTCTGTTTTAGATTTCAGTTTTCAGTTCTAGTTTCAGTTTCAAGAAGCCAAGACAAGACATGTTTATTTACGGAATCCTCGTGGAGACACATGGAAATAATTATTGTATATATCATGTAACCAATACACAATTTGAAAGACGTTTTACATTGTTCTCACAGTTACAATAGCCATACCAACTGGTTGGTTGAGAGGTCCTGTATATTTGATACATTTGGAGTCAAGAATAACACAGAACCATGACGTTTGATACATTTGGAGTCAAGAATAACACAGAACCATGCCGTTTGATACATTTGGAGTCAGGAATAACACAGAACCATGCCGTTTGATACATTTGGATTTAAGAATAACACAGAACCATGACATTTGATACATTTGGAGTCAAGAATAACAAAGAACTATGATGTTTGATACATTTGGAGTTAAGAATAACAAAGAACCATGATGTTTGATATATTTGGAGTTAAGAATAACAAACAAAAAATCATGACGTTTGATACATTTGGAATCAAGAATAACAAAGAACCATGCCGTTTGATACATTTGGAGTCAAGAATAGCAAAGAACCAGGATGTTTGATACACTTGGAGTTAAGAATAACAAAGAACCATGACGTTTGTTACGTTTCGAGTCAAGAATAACAAAGAACCATGACGTTTGATACATTTGGAGTCAAGAATGCAAAGAACTATGACGTTTGATACATTTGGAGTCAAGAATAGCAAAGAACCATAATGTTGGATACATTTAGAGTCACGAATAACACAGAACCATGATGTTTGATACATTTGGAGTTAGGAATAACAAAGAACCATGACGTTTGATACATTTGGAGTTAAGAATAACACAGAACCATGACGACATTTGGAGTTAGGAATAACAAAGAACCATGTTTGATATATTTGGAGTTAAGAATAACAAAGAACCATGACGTTTGATACATTTGGAATTAAGAATAACACAGAACCATGCCGTTTGATACATTTGGAGTCAAGAATAACAAAGAACTATGATGTTTGATACATTTGGAGTTAAGAATAACAAAGAACCATGACGTTTGATACATTTGGAGTCAAGAATAACAAAGAACCATGCCGTTTGATACATTTGGAGTCAAGAATAACAAAGAACTATGACGTTTGATACATTTGGAGTTAAGAATAACAAAGAACTATGACGTTTGATACATTTGGAGTTAAGAATAATACAGAACCATGCCATTTGATACATTTAGAGTTAAGAATAAAAAAGAACCATGATGTTTGATACATTTGGAGTTAAGAATAGCAAAGAACCATGACATTTGATACATTTGGAGTTAAGAATAGCAAAGAACCATGACGTTT
>NC_134906.1:7173918-7251418 GCF_041734735.1 Babylonia areolata | reverse complement strand
CCCTGACGGACTTCTGGCGCCTGCTGTACGACCACCGCGCGTGCACCGTGCTCATGCTGGACCGCTTCCGCCACGAGGCCGACACGTGCGCCCAGTACTGGCCACGTGACGTCAACATGAAGCAGTGGGAGCCCTTCTTCGTAGAGTCCACCGCAGACTTCCAGCAGGTGGGTGTCGGGTGGAGGGTCAGGTTTGGGGTGGAGGGTCAGGTTTGGGGTGGGTGTCGGGTGAGAGGTTTGGGGTGGGTGTCGGGTTGGGGAGGCGAGGGGGAGGGGTCAGGTTTGGGGTGAGGGGTCAGGTTTGGGGTGGGTGTCGGGTGAGAGTCAGGTTTGGGGTGGGTGTCGGGTGTGGGGGGGTGGGGGTGGGGGGTCAGGCTTGGGGTAGGTGTCGGGTGGGGGGTCAGGTTTGGGGTGGGGGGTCAGGTTCGGGGTGGGTGTCGGGTGGAGGTCAGGTTTGTGGTGGGTGTCGGGTGAGAGTCAGGTTTGGGGTGGGTGTCGGGTGGGGGGGGGGTCAGGTTTGGGGTAGGTGTCGGGTGGGGGGTCAGGTTTGGGGTGGGGGGTCAGGTTCGGGGTGGGTGTCGGGTGGAGGTCAGGTTTGTGGTGGGTGTCGGGTGAGAGTCAGGTTTGGGGTGGGTGTCGGGTGGGGGGGGGTCAGGTTTGGGGTAGGTGTCGGGTGGGGGGTCAGGTTTGGGGTGGGTGTCGGGTGGAGGTCAGGTTTGTGGTGGGTGTCGGGTGAGAGTCAGGTTTGGGGTGGGTGTCGGGTGGGGGGGGGGTCAGGTTTGGGGTAGGTGTCGGGTGGGGGGTCAGGTTTGGGGTGGGTGTCGGGTGGAGGTCAGGTTTGTGGTGGGTGTCGGGTGAGAGTCAGGTTTGGGGTGGGTGTCGGGTGGGGGGGGGGGGGGTCAGGTTTGGGGTAGGTGTCGGGTGGGGGGTCAGGTTTGGGGGTGGTGGTGTCAGGTTCGGGGTGGGTGTCGGGTGGGGGGAGGGTCAGGTTTGGGGTAGGTGTCGGGTGGGGAGTCAGGTTTGGGGTGGGGGGTCAGGTTTGGGGTGGGTGTCGGGTGGGGGTCAGGTTTGGGGTGGGTGTCGGGTGGGGGTCAGGTTTGGGGTGGGTGTCGGGTGGGGGTCAGGTCTGGGGTGGGTGTCAGTGGTTGGGGGGTCAGGTTTTGGGTGAGGATGGCCCAGTGGTAATGCGTCCGCCTTGGAAGCAAGAGAGTCTGACCGGGCTGGTTCGAATCCCCCACACTCAGCAGTATTTTTTTTTCTCCCCCTCCACTAGACCTTGAATGGTGGTCTGGACGCTAGCTATTTGGATGAGACGATAGTTGATGTCCCGTGTGCAGCCTGCACTTTGCGCACGTAGAAGTCACGGCATCCAAAGGGTGGCACCTTGAACATTTCTGTAATGAAATAGTGACTGTGTCTCTGTGTGTGTTGTGTGTTATGTGTGTGGTGTGTTAAATTGTTTTACAGCACATCAACAACACCAACAACACCAACACCACCATCACACCACCATTACCACTACCACCATCACCAACAACACTATCATCAACAACAAGAACAACAACAACACCAACAACAAAGCCAACAGCACCACCAACACCACCACCAACAACAACAACAAAACTAACACTACCACCACACCACCACCAACAATAACACCATCACCACCACCAACACCACCACCAACAATAACACCAGCACCACCACCACCAACAACACCAACAACACCAACAACAATAACACCAGCACCACCAACAACAACACCAACACCACCATCACCACCAACACCACCAACAACATCACCACCAACACCAATGGCACCCAACACCAATAGCACCCAACACCAACAACACTACCACCAACATCATCTCCACCACCATCACCACCAACACCACCAACAACATCACCACCATCACCAACAACGACAACACCACCACCAACAACAACAACAACGTCACCATCACCACCACCACCACCACCACCACCAACAATATTATCAACATCAACACCACCATCACCAACGCTCAATATAAGCCCCCTACCCCACCCCTCCTCCCCTCCACCCCCGTTCCACCTGACAGGGGAACGTGACGATCCGGAACCTGAAGGTGGTCAACAGCCTGCGTCCCAAGGACGCCCCTCACCTGGTTCGCCAGTTCCACCTGGACGCCTGGCCCCGTGACGCCCTCGTACCACCCTCCAAAACCATGATGCTCGACCTCATCGACACGGTGCTCACCTACCACGCCTCCTCCCCGCACCCAGACAGTCCCATAGGTGGGTTTTTTAATATTTTTTTTCAATCCAAGCAGTTCCTTAGGGGTTTTTGTGTTGTTGTTTTTTGTTTGTTTGTTTGTTGTTTTTGTTGGGTTTTTTTTTTTATAATCCAAACAGTCCAATAGGTTCCTTTTTTTTAATTGTTTTTTTTTTATGAATAAATCCAAACAGTCTCTTAGGTGTTTTATTGTATTTTATCCAACAGTCCCATAGGTGGTTTTTTGTGTTGTTTTTTTTTGTCATAACAGTCCTCTCGGTATTTGTGTTTTGTTTGTGTTTTTAAATCCAAACAGTACCATAGGTGGGTTTTATCCAGTCCCAAAGGTGGGTTTTTAGCCAAACAGCCCCAAAGGTGGGTTTTTATCCAAACAATCCGGTGGGCGGGGTTTTATCCAAACAGTCCCAAAGGCGGGTATTTAGCTAAACAATCCAATGGGTGGGTTTTTAGCCAAACAATCCCAAAGGTGGGTATTTAGCTAAACAATCCCATGGATGGGTTTTTAACCAAACAGTCCCAAAGGTGGGATTTTAGCCAAACAATCCCATGGATAGTGAAACGTCGGTGGAGGGATTATGAGAGAGGCTGTGGGGATGGCGGAGTGGGAGTGGGATCATGGGGTGCACCTCTGTGTGTGTGTGTGTGTTGTAAACCTGCTGGGTTTTGAAGACAAGATTCACACACACACACACACACACACACACACACACACTGAAAAAATTCCTCGATGGCCTAAGCCAGTCTGCCTTTGTGACGTGTGGTTTCCGTTGGTCACAGTGGTGCACTGGGTGGTTTCCCCTGGTTACAGTGGTTGCCCCTTTTTTATAGTGATTCCCCATGGTTTCAGTGGTTGCCCTTGGTTACAGTGCTTTCCCTTGGTTTCAGTGGTTGCCCCTGGTTATAGTGGTTGCCCTGGTTATAGTAGTTGCCCCTGGTTTCAGTGGTTTCCCCTGGTTACAGTGGTTGCCCTTGGTTACGGTGGTTACCCCTGGTTACAGTGGTTGCCCTTGGTTACAGTGGTACACTGTGAGGACGGAGCCACACACTCGGGGCTGTGGGTGTGTCTGGCACTGCTGTGTGAGCGGTTGGAGGAGGAGCAGGAGGTGGACGTCTACCACGTCATCAAACACGTCAAGAGACGCCGGCCCCAGATAATCCCGGACTACGTCAGTAATGTTCACCTGTCCGCCTGTCTGTCTGTCTAGAGGGGGAGGGGGGCAGAGGGGGGTTTGTGTGTGTTTGTATGTCTGTCTGTATGTATGTGGGGGCGAGGAGACTGGGGGGGGGGCGTGGTTGTGAGGGTGGGGGTTGTTTATATCTGTATGCCTGTTTATCTCTTTGAATCTCTGTGGGTGTCAGGGTGTGGTTGTGTGTGTGTGTTTCAGTTATCATAATTGTTATCTTCATTATCATCATCTTCGTTATTATTGTTATTATCAGCATCCTCATCATTCGTCATCATCGTCGTCGTCGTTGTAGTAGTAGTAGTATCCTCCTCATTATCATCATATTCATTTTTCTTCTTATTGTTATCATTGATATTATTAAAATCAGACGCAGTAGTGGAAGTAGTCATGATTATTATTATTGTTCTTCTTCTAATTATTATCATTATCAGAAGTAGTACAGATGGTAGTCATTTTTCGAATTCGTAGTAGTAGTAATATTGTCGTCATCATCATTATCGTCATCATTATCATTATTATTATTATCATTATTGCTACTGCTACTACTATTATTATAATTATTGCTATTATCATCATTGCTATCATTATCATTATTATCATCAAAAAGCTACCACCACCACCACCCCTCCATTCTCTATGCTACAAATGTATTCACAAATCAGCCCCTTCCTATCTCTGTGGATGCCTTCACCTCTACACTCCTTCTCGCTCACTACGATCAGCTTCGGATCCACTCCACTTACGCATACCCAGATTCAAACTCTCGACTGTTGGCCGCCGTTCTTTCTCTGTCTCTGGACCTTGCAATTGGAATGAACTTCCTCTTTCGCTTCGTCAAGTCTCCACACTCAGCTCTTTCAAGCCTGGCCTTAAAACCCACCTCTTCCCAAAATAGCCTCCCTTCCCTGCCTCTTCCTTGTCTTCAGTTTCTCCAGTTTTAGAGTTATGCGTGCGTGAGAATGACTGATGCGAAAGCGCTTTGATTTGTCTATGCACAAGATTTAGCGCTATATAAGTACCATTATTTTTTTTTTCTGTGTCCAGGAGCAGTTACGGTTCTTGTACCGCGCATTGTGGGACTACATCAACCAGCGGATGGCGGGGGGAACCTTCACCGCGGACACCCCCATCTCCCCCCGGAGCCCACAGGGCGGAGGGGGCCTCCGGGACACGCTGTACGGGGTTCAGAGTTTGAGTCTCACCTCCCACCTGGGTGACAGCTCCAGCCTCTACTAACCGACAGTGTCTGCTTCTGAAGGCTGCACGCACGCGCGCGCGCGCGCGCGCACACACACACACACACACACACACACACACACACACACACACACACACACACACACAATCACTCCTGGGTGGCGCAGAACAAGATGAGTAATGAAAACCGGAACTACGTTTAGAAGAAAGTTTCTGAACTCACAATCCAAATGTGAACTAAGTCGTGGTTATTATTTCAGTGGTTTCACACCGCTTTCATCAGCAAAAACTGACAACAGGAATACACCCCCTTCTGCTGAGCAAGGTGTTGTGGAGCAAAACAACAACTGAAAATGCACGTAAGTTCAACTTTTGACTGTCAGTGAGGAAACTCATCTATATACGTATCCAGACTCCGAAAAACTGGCACCAACGACCACTATGTTTATCGTGCTTGTCTGAACTCATTGTTATCCATGCTGGTCGGCACAAGACTGCTGATTTGTTCAGTAAGAATGAGGTCTCTCTTATACCTCTGCCAACTGGTGCGTTGTGTATAGCTGTGTGTGTGTGTGTGTGTGTGTGTGTGTGTGTGTGTGTGTGCGTGCGCGTGTTCTTATGTGCATTGCGTCTTACTGATATGTTATTGTAAAAGCGCTTTGGGGAGTTTGAAAGCGCTTTTTAACATTAATGTATTCTTTTTTCTTCTTCTGATTGTTGTTAGTATTATTGTTATCATCAACATTTTCATTATTGTCGTCATCATCATCGTTATTTGTCATCATCACTGTATGCTTAAGTTGGTATGTTCCCATGACATTGAATGGTTTGGGTTGTGTTTTTTTTTCCCACTTCATATTCTGTTGGATTTTAAAACTCATGTATATTACTTGTGCGTGAATATTATTGCAATTAAGTTTTGTTTAGTGTCCTTGTAATTGTTATTTGCTATTTATTGTCAGACACATTACAGCATACAGGTGGGTTGGTTTGTACACATGTAAAATGTGTGTGTGTGTGTGTGTGTGTGTGTGTGAGTGCGTGCGTGTTGTGTGTGTGAGTGTGCGTGCGTGTTGTGTGTGTGTGTGTGTGTGTGTGAACATGCCAAGCCAAAGATAATGCAGTAAAAAGCCCCGCTGTGATAATTATAATTTCAGACCAACCCAGACATTCATCTTGTACAGTCTCCGTCAATGAACACTGTATAATCCATGTCATAATGTTGTCAAGGACCACACACACCACACCACATCCGTCCGTCTTGAGGGAGTCTGGGGTACTGTCCTGTGTTCTGATTATGTGGCAAACACACCCAGACCCCCCCCCCCGCCCCCACCCCCCTCCCTGCACTGATTGCAAGAACAGGGCCAGGTAGCTGCAGCGGGGAGGACAACTGTTGATAGCATGTTATGCTCTCCCTTTGTTGAAAGGATGGTGAAAACATTTTACAAAATGCGTAAATAGTTTGTGAATGTGTGTGGCGTTTAGCAATACTTATCTACTTTCTGTTTTTTTTTTTTTTTTTTTTTTTTTTTTACTCCATAAATACTTTGATTGATAACTGCCAGATATCTACCGGGAGCTGACAGGCGGTGGTTAAAGCCCCGCGGCCGCGGCGTTGGAATTTCAGTTTGAAGGTCCGGGGTTCGAATCCTGGTCACGGCATCTGGCGGGTTAAAGTTGGAGGTTGATTTTTTGTGTTTTTTGTGTTTTTTTTGTTGTTTTTGTGTGTGTGTGTGTGTGTGTGTGTGTGTGTGTGTTGTTGTTGTTGTTTTTTGGGGGGTGGGGGTGGAGGTGAGGGGTTGTTTGTTTGTTTTTGTTCGGGTCTTCCAGGTCAATAGATGTGCAGACCGCTTTGGCTCTGAACCCCCTTAGATGCATATAATTATGATAGTCAGTCGTGTCCGACTATGACCATCAGAACAGCAGAGGAGGCAACTGTTGTTCCGACTATTTTGGGCTAGAATTTGATTATAGTTGAGAGTGTCTTGCCCAAGTTACATCCCCACTCTCTCAGCCAAGAGGGTTTTAGGACAGTCGGCGTTGGGATGGTTCCCAAAGGCCAACTAGCCCACAAGGCTGCAGTACTAAGAGCCAGTGCAATTTTGCCTCTTAGTTTGAGAGTCATAGTCCTTCACAAAAGACTAAGCTGTAAATGATTTCCCATTGACTGGAGAAACCATTGATAATGCAGCTCTCACTTTGCTGTTGGCCCAAATGTAAACTTATGTCAGTCTGTGCCTTAGATACATAGTGAACGTCAAATATGCACTTGCGTTCAAGATCCTGTGATCCACGTCAGTATTCGGTGGGTTATCACTTGTGAAACAAGAATTACATACCCAGCACGAACATCCCCACAAACAGAGTATGGGTACCTGCATGGCGGGGTAAAAAGGGGCCATACACGTAAAAGCCCACCCGTACATATGCGGGTGGACGTGGCAGTTGCACGGCCCACACACTTGATTGGAAGAAGTGGGGAGCAGTCTGCTGGCAGTGCGGAGAAAGATCAGATTTTTCATTGTTGATGATTTTTGAACGTCAGCTACATCCATGTTGTGTTGCATTGTGTTTCTCTCATTATTACCGCAGGGATTTAAATAGCTGTGAGTTTTGTGTACCTCTGCTTGTAAACAGACTTTACTTTTCCCCCTCGCTTACAAACAGTTCACGAGAGATGTAACATACATTAATTTATTTTATTTATTTTATTATTATTTATTTTTTTTAATTTATCTATTTATTTTATTTTCATTATTATTATTTATTTATTTACTATGTTTTAATTATATTATTATCTTATTTTATTTTATTTTTTCTCAAGGCCTGACAAAGCGCGTTGGGTTACGCTGCTGGTCAGGCATCTGCTTGGCAGATGTGGTGCAGCGTATATGGATTTGTCCGAACGCAGTGACGCCTCCTTGAGCTACTGAAACTGAAACTGAAACTGTAACATAGGCCCACAACACGTAGAGAAGATGAGAATGAACATAAATGCATGTATGCATGGCAGGAAGAGTGCAAAACAGAGGGGCACATCGCACAATCGATTTTCCCGTGCACTAAGGTTGCTTACCAATAAGAAATTGTCCTGTGTGGGATTCACCCATACTTTGGAAAATGTCTTCACCTGAAGCAGCAGACGTGGTGTTGCCAGACTCGCCTGTTCAACTTTTGCTATGACCTGTAAAGTTTTTGTTCTGTTCATTAAACCGTCCTTCAAACTGATGTTTGTGTTGTGTTCTCTGTGTGTGTGTGTGTGTACCATGCTCAGGTGTGTAAGTTTTTATGTTCATTAAACCGTCCTTCAAAATGATGTTTGTTTGTGTATGTGTGTGTCATATTCAGGTGTGTACGTTTTTGTTCTGTTCATTAAACCGTCCCTCAAATTGTTGTTTGTTGTGCTGTGTTCTGTGTGCGTGCGTGCGTGTGTGTGTGTGTGTGTGTGTGTACCATATTCAGGTGTGCAAGTTTTTGTTATGTTCATTAAACCGTCCCTCAAATTGTTGTTTGCTGTGCTGTTGTGTGTGTGTGTGTGTGTGTGCACCATGTTCAGGTGTGTAAGTTTTTGTTTTGTTCATAAGAACATCCTTCAAATCAATCTTTAACGTGCTGTGTGTGTACAAAGGACGAAGAAGGCAGAATGGTTATGACACTTATCTACCAATACAGTGTCCACGAGGGTCTGGGTTCGAATCTCCCGTCTCCCAGGTTTGACTGGAAATGTCAAACGAGTCACTCAGGTGAGACGATAAACCGAGGCCCCATGTGCAGCAGTTGTTTTTTTCCATGTGAGAAAAAAAGACTTGACTTCAGTGAAAGAAGAACATCATTAACTCTCTCTATACGAACAGCGAAAAGAGACGACGTTAACAGCGTTTCAGCCCAATTACCATCATCAAAATATTGCAAGCGGAAGGCTCTTATACTGAAGAGGTGAATGTTGACAAAGAATACCACAATTCTGACGACGGAAGCTAAAGGTTGGGTCATTCAGACACCCACTGGACATCCGAGGGGTCTGTGTAGAGGAGAAGAGAGGACTGGCCGAACTGAGTGAGTTAAACTTCAGGAGAGTCAGTACGTGAAGATCTCACGAAACTATACGCAAGCAAGTGTGTGATTGTGCGTGTCTGCGTGAGGGAGAGAAAGGGGAGACAGAGAGAGAGACAGCATAGCGTGTATATGTGAACAGGTGTGCATACACACCACATGCATGTCGGAGTATTTGACAAGAAGTACAAACTGTTGAAAGAACAAAATTATCAGAGATTCATCCAGATACAAAATAATTTATACCAACACATAACTTTCTAGTCCCTGTATTCTTTATTTACACCAGCTGTTCAGTGTATATATATAAAACAAATATCCCCATGGATGATAAGTATAAACACATCAAGTTTTCCCTGCATGATCGACAATCAAAAACAAAAAGAAAGAAAGGAAAAGAGATTTATCAGTGACAAACATGCACTGAAAACATTCAAACAATGCTGAATGAATTTGTCTTGTTGAGATCCAGGACCACACAGACATTATTTATTCACACACGTACACACACTTTACAGAAATATTCAACAAAATCAATTAACCACACCACTTAACCCATGACAGCTGAAGGTTGGTGAAATGAGATCCGTACGACCTCAAAATGTGCAGTCACTCCTTTCTGTGTTCTGCTGAGTGGTTTATCTTGCTGAGGGCCAGTACTGCAGTCTGTTCTGTGTTCTGCCGAGTGGTTTATCTTGCTGAGGGCCAGTACTGCAGTCTGTTCTGTGTTCTGCCGAGTGGTTTATCTTGCTGAGGGCAAGTACTGCAGTCTGTTCTGTGTTCTACTGAGTGGTTTATCTTGCTGAGGGCCAGTTCTGCAGTCTGTTCTGTGTTCTGCTGAGTGGTTTATCTTACTAAGGGCCAGTACTGCAGTCTGTTCTGTGTTCTGCTGAGTGGTTTATCTTGTTGAGGGCCAGTACTGCAGTCTGTTCTGTGTTCTACTGAGTGGTTTATCTTGCTGAGGGCCAGTTCTGCAGTCTGTTGTGTTCTGCTGAGTGGTTTATCTTACTAAGGGCCAGTACTGCAGTCTGTTCTGTGTTCTGCTGAGTGGTTTATCTTGCTGAGGGCCAGTACTGCAGTCTGTTCTGTGTTCTGCTGAGTGGTTTATCTTGCTGAGGGTCAGTTCTGCAGTCTGTGTTCTGCTGAGTGGTTTATCTTGTTGAGGGCCAGTACTGCAGTCTGTTCTGTGTTCTGTTGAGTGGTTTATCTTGCTGAGGGCCAGTACTGCAGTCTGTTCTGTGTTCTACTGAGTGGTTTATCTTGTTGAGGGCCAGTACTGCAGTCTGTGTTCTACTGAGTGGTTTATCTTGTTGAGGGCCAGTACTGCAGTCTGTGTTCTGCTGAGTGGTTTATCTTGTTGAGGGTCAGTACTGCAGTCTGTGTTCTGCTGAGTGGTTTATCTTGTTGAGGGTCAGTACTGCAGTCTGTGTTCTGCTGAGTGGTTTATCTTGTTGAGGGCCAGTACTGCAGTCTGTTCTGTCTGTGTTCTGCTGAGTGGTTTATCTTGTTGAGGGCCAGTACTGCAGTCTGTTCTGTCTGTATTGTGCTGAGTGGTTTATCTTGTTGAGGGTCAGTTCTGCAGTCTGTGTTCTGCGGAGTGGTTTATCTTGTTGAGGGCCAGTACTGCAGTCTGTTCTGTGTTCTACTGAGTGGTTTATCTTGCTGAGGGCCAGTTCTGCAGTCTGTTCTGCCAAGTGGTTTATCTTGTTGAGGGTCAGTACTGCAGCCTGTGTTCTGCTGAGTGGTTTATCTTACTGAGGGCCAGTACTGCAGTCTGTTCTGTCTGCGTTCTGCTGAGTGGTTTATCTTGTTGAGGGTCAGTTCTGCAGTCTGTGTTCTGCTGAGTGGTTTATCTTACTGAGGGCCAGTACTGCAGTCTGTTCAGTCTGTGTTCTGCTGAGTGGTTTATCTTGCTGAGGGCCAGTACTGCAGTCTGTTCAGTCTGTGTTCTGCTGAGTGGTTTATCTTGCAGAGGGCCAGTACTGCAGTCTGAACAGGAAAACGTCTGAATAAATAACGATGACCGACATCTTAACAAATGAAGTTGGCAGAATGGTTGAGACACTCATCTGCCGTTACAGCGTCCACGAGGTGTCTTGGTTCAAATCCCTGTCTTGGCCTCTCTCCAAAGTGTGACGGGAAAATCAAACAGTGTCTGGCTATTTGGATGAGATGATAAATCCAGCACACAAGAAGGGCACTGAAAAAAAAAAAAAAAAAAAAAAAAAAAAAAAAAAAAAACACACCACAAAAAACAACCATGGTAACTGTGGTGTTGTCCTTTGGCAAATCCACTGATCGGAACACAATTATCAGAAAACACATACACATCCAATCAACGCCTGACTACCGTGTATATTTATGCTGCTGTCAGGCATCTGCCTAGCAGATGTGGTTGTAGCATAAAACAAATTTGTCCAAACGCAGCGATGCCTCCTTGAGAAATTGAAACCGTGGCTTGTAAGCTGATCTTTGTGGGGCTGACAAAACTCAGGACTTATTTATCGTCCATACCAAGGCACAGAAATTCGCTGCTAACATGTGCATAAATCTGACTAAAATGTAAATCAACTAAAATTGAGTTACAAGTAAGTTAACAAAGTGTGTGCATTCGACTTCACCGACACCTCGTCAGCATAAGTCAAGGGATTAAAAAAAATAATACACCCACTCTGTCCTTGTTCATTCCAGTGCACCTCAAACCAAAAGCAAAGTCATATACAATACTGTATAACACATAATTCTGTACGACAATCTTATTTTACAAGCCAAGTGGCCCCTTCCACCAAACTGGCGCCATACAAGGCACTAAGAGTCCTCAATTCTGCTCCTTGGTCTGTTCACGGCAAGGTGATTTAGACACGTACACAGTCATTCATTTCAGCGCACACAGTCGTCGGTAATTTAAAAGGGAGGTGGTTTTTGCTCAAAGTGCGTGTGAGTATATGTATGTGAGTGATTGTGTGTGTCACGTGTGTGTGTGTGTGTGTGTGTGTGTGTGTTGTGTGCGTGTGTGTGTGTCACATGGGTGTGTGTGTGTGTGTGTGTGTGTGTGTGTGTGTGTGTGTTCCCACACATACACTCCCCTTCACTCTGCATGTTGAGGACACACACACACGCCACTTGTTGAATGAGAACCATTAAAAAAAAACAACAAAGGGACATAACGTTCCTGGTCCAAGTGTGAATTACATCCCTTGGTCCAGTTAAATCATCCAGTTCACTCCCTCTTGTACCCCCTCTCTCTCACTCACTTTGTGTGCCCACACGATCATGACAAAGCTGACACCAGGATTCTAAATGTGCTGCCTGGTCTGCATGCCTCTGAGGAAAACAAACAGCCACACGAAAGCACAATAAAGGCAAGATATATCATCCAGACACAGACAAGACAGATTTTGTACGCTTACTATCTGATTACTTCGTGTTGTGTTGTCCATCCACAGAAAGAATGCTAAAAAAAACAAAAAAAAACCCAAACAAACAAGATGCATAAAAAAAGAAAAAAAAGAAAAAAAAAAGAGGCTGGAGGATCCCCCAACAAATAATGGAAAACATGTTGGAATAAACAGGCTTCCAAATTACACACCTTTCTCCAGTTAAAGAAACATCATCATTCATTATGTACTGACCAGTCCACTTCACAGTGTTATGTCAAGGCTGAAAACACATATGCACAAAAACAATACACACACACAAACAACACATGCAAAATCATCTCACACACACACACACACAACATAAACATACAAACAACACATGCAAAAACTACACATACACACACGCACTGGCAAAATCATGTATATAATACAGAATATAAAAAAAAATATAAAGAAATTGAGGAACAATTACCATTATCTTTCAGCACTTGAAGCTCAGGATTTGCCTCCATCAAGGCACCAACTGTTCTGGTTTGTTTTTTGATACTGGATTAAATAGGAAAGTTCTGTGATCTGTTTTTTGATACTGGATTAAAAAAAAGTATGATATTTTCCATAATCTGCTTTTTTAATACATGATTAAAACACAAAAGCTAACACTAAATGCATTAGTCAATTAGTTTACATAAAATTAAAAAAAAAAAAAAACCTTTGAATACTCACAACTAATGACTGTTAAAAAGGTATCCTTCGTTTCAATCCTGAAAACTTATAATTACAACTGAATAAAAAAAAAAGTTCAATTATGTAGTGGTGAAAAAGAGACCGAAATTGTGTATAAGAATTACTTGGTGAAAATGATCTCAAACAGATGAAGAAACAAACACAGAACAACAATAGTTTCAGTTTCAGTAGCTCAAGGAGGCGTCACTGCGTTCGGGCAAATCCATATACGCTACACCACATCTGCCAAGCAGATGCCTGACCAGCAGCGTAACCCAACGCGCTTAGTCAGGCCTTGAGAAAAAAAAAAAAAGGTGAATGAATAATAGATAAGCTTACATAAATAAATAAATATTAAAAAAAAAAAAAGAACAACAACAACAACAAAAGAAAGTGAACAGAACAACAGCAAATGGTATGCACATGACAGCGAAAAAAACAAAGGGATTTTTTTTTTTTTTTTTTTTTTTTTTTAAAGGGCAAAAGCAAAGACAGAAGAGGAAAATTCCGGCACAAAACCTCCAGCAGTCGGTGTCACCAGACATGGAAACCAGTACCTGGCAAAAGCTGTACAGATATTTATTTATTTTATTTTTATTTATTTTTTTTTTTTACGCTTATAGTTGACTTCATCAAGTTTTTGCACCTTATACATATTATTAGTAGTAGTAGTAGTCCTTTTTTATGTATTTATTTATTTTTATTTTTTTATTTTATTTTATTTTTTTTCTCAAGGCCTGACTAAGTGTGTTTGGTTACGCTGCTGGTCAGGCATCTGCTTGGCAGATGTGGTGTAGCGTATATGGATTTGTCCGAACGCAGTGACGCCTCCTTGAGCTACTGAAACGGAAAAACTGTTGATCTGTGGAGTGACGGTCTTAGAGGTAACACATCCGCCTACGAAAGCAAAAGAATCTGAGCGCACTGGTTCAAATCATGGCTCATCCGCCGATATTTTCTGCCCCCCCTCCACTAGACCTTGAAGTGGTGGTCTGGACGCTAGTCATTCGGATGAGACGATAAACCAAGGTCCTGTGTGCAGCATGCACTTAGCGCACGTAACAGATTCCACAGCAACAAAAGGGTTGTTCCTGGCAAAATTCTGTAGAAAAATCCACTTCCGAATAAAACTACAAGCAGAAAAAAAGAAAGAAAAAGGGGTGGCACTCTCATTGTAGCAATGCGCTCTCTCTGGGGGAGAGCAGCCCAAATTTCACACAGATAAATCTGTTGTGACAAAAAGAAATACAAAATACAAAAAAAAAAAAACCCCAAAAAACACAACAAATCTTCCCTGGGAGAAAAAAAGAGGTAGACATTTCAGCACACAAACATCACACATGACAAACATCACACATGACAAACATCACACATCCTCTACATCCCTGCTGCCACTGGACAGAGTGCATTCCCTTCACTCCCCCCCCCCCCGCCCCCCTTATCCTCCCGCACCCCTTCCCCTCCCCTCCTTGAAATGTCGCTGAGCATGAAATCCTGTTGACAGTTTGGGTCTTTCAGGATGATGAGGCGTTCAAACACTTAACATTTCTGATCCACTAAAATAAAAAAAAAAAATAAAAAATAAAAACCCAACCGAAGGACAATTTCCTTTCTGGTCACTTTTCTTCAAGAAGTGGGGGGGTTGGGGGGTGGTAACAGTTCAAAATGCAGTTTACATCAATACATGGCAGCCCTTCTAAAAACAACACACACACACATAAATGACTATGTCCCTTTAGTGAGAAAGCAGTGGAAGCATTATGCTGTCATTCCGACTCCCCCCCCCCACCCCTGCCCACCCGATGCTGACATGGATTATGGGATCTCTAATGCACACATCTCATCTTCTACAGAGCAAGGGTTATGACTACACAGGACAGCAGTTCAGGCACTGGTAGGTTCCCCCACATCTGTTGAAGAGGATCAGCCCCGGTCTTGAAATCCCCATAAACTGTTCACAAGCTTTCCTGGGGCTGAAAATACCATTTCATTCGACTAAGGTAGTTTCCCGTCCCCTGCCCCGCCTCCCCCCCCCAGCCACAGCCCTCATATGAAGCAGAAGACCCAGATAGTTTTCTGCCTGTGTTTGGAACTGAGGTGACCAGGTGAGGAAAGGCATGGCATCGTCATTACCCATGCTGCTTTCCGCACTGCTCCACCCCCACACACCTCCTCCCCACTGATTGTCACACCTGTCATTTTACAGTGTGCATGTACACACCCCTCACGTCCTCTTTACAGTGCAGATGCAAATACACACACACACACACATCATGTCTGTCTCTTTACAGTGCAGATGTACACACACACACACACACACCTTACATCTGTCTCTTTACACTGCAGATGCACACACACACACACACACACACACCTCACATCTGTCTCTTTACAGTGTAGATGCATGCACGCACACACACACAATCTGTCTCTTTACAGTGCTGATGTACACACACCTCACATATGTCTCTTTGCAGTGCAGATGCAAACACACACACACACACACACACACACACCTGTCACCTTACACACACTAATTCCCACCGTTTTACAAAGTGGATGTACATGTATACACATCAAAATCCATTGTTTTACATTGCAGATATAAACACAACAACATCCATTATTTGACAGTTCAGATGTACTCACAACATCTGTCACTTAACAGAGTGTAAGTGCATTCACACATTAACATCTACCACTTTACAGACTGGATGTGCAAACATCAACCATTTTGACAGGACACACACACACAATAACATCCATCACTAAATAGTGTATATTTATGTGCAAACACCAACCATTGTCACCCGACAGGATGCACACACACACACACACAATAACATCCACCACTTAATAGTGTATACCTATGTACAAACCCCAAAAGAAAACTTCAAAACCTTTCATGTTGGTAACAATTTTCTAACAACATTCTAACGGGAAACAAATGTGCACTAAGAAACATTCAAAACAGAAAAAAAAAGACAAAAAAACACAACTAAATACAGAAAGAAGAAAGAAATAGAATTTCAAAACCATTTCCAATGGCAACACAACTTCCCCTCCAAAGTCTTATGTGTGAGTGCATGCATATGTATAGGTGCACGCTGTTCGTATAAAACAAGTGCATGCTGTTTGTGTCCAAGGCAGTTACGATTTTATCGTGTTTGGTTTGACTGCGTGCATGTCTTAATTTTGTTTTGGTGTGGGGGTTTTTTTGTGTGGGTATTTTGTTTCTGGTCGTATGTGGAATGCCATCTTTTACAGTTCTGCTTGTCACCTTCCATGTAAAAAATCCCAGACTTCATCACTCTCCAGACTTCTCTGAGATAATAATCATAAAGTGATCCCCATTTATACCACTGGACCACAAACCACAGTGGAGAAAAAGACGATGACGAGCACACAGCAGAAACAGCCGCGCACACTGGACAGTTGACGCAGACAGACAACAGCCACGCGCCGCTGCCTGAGGTGAATGGGGGGGGGGGGGGGAGTGGGGGGGGAGTGAGGTAAGGGTTGAGGAGGGAGAGGAGGGTGATGGGATGGACCCTTCCCACAAACCCCCTGGGGTCAGGGGTCACTGTGTCTGGGTCAAAGGCCAAAAAGGGTTGAAGCCGATTTGGTCTACATTTTCACAAGCAAACACACTATATATATATAAAGCTCCCAATATCAAAATGCACACAATTTATCACAGATTGGTGCATTTCTAATGAAACTTTGAAAGGTTCTGCATATTTCTTTTGTAAATCACATGATACATAATTTAATATAAAAACACCAAACAAATAAAATGCATATTTCTTTTGTAAATCACATGATACATGATATAAAAACAAACCAAATCTTTAAAAAAAACCCATCTCCCCTGTCTTTCAAAAAGCAACAATTAACTATCATTCTTTTTAACTCTTTCACAGACACAGGCGACTTCAGTCGACTGGCCAGTGCACCATTGTAGGTGACTCAAGTCGACATCATGGGGTCATGTTCAAAGGACCATTTTTCACACGGTAACAAAGCTTGACAGCTGCAGCCAGTTTCCTGCACAAAAAAGAACACT
Organism: Babylonia areolata; assembly: GCF_041734735.1. Taxonomy (NCBI): domain Eukaryota; kingdom Metazoa; phylum Mollusca; class Gastropoda; order Neogastropoda; family Buccinidae; genus Babylonia; species Babylonia areolata. Next base: position 7,234,535 of record NC_134906.1, on the reverse strand, counting down.
GACTAACCTTCGCCCCCTGACCTAGTTTGAAGTGAACAAGACGATTCTTTTGTTTACACAAGAGCTGAAGCCTTTGAGAGCTTTTGAGTCTAAAAGATTTGCTGCTGGGGAGTGGTTATCACACTGAAGCCCGGCAGTGAAGGAGTTAAACGTCAGACAGACGACAGACAACCAGAGGTGCCAACAAGAACCGTGTCCAACTCTGCACATTTTTATCATTATTACTGACACCATACCCATATAGCGCCCACCTTCAGTCACCAACTCTGCACATTTTTATCATTATTACTGAAACCATACCCATATAGCTTCCATCTTCAGTCACCAACTCTGCACATTTTTATCATTATTACTGACACCATACCCATATAGCGCCCACCTTCAGTCACCAACTCTGCACATTTTTATCATTATTACTGAAACCATACCCATACAGCCCCCACCTTCAGTCACCAACTCTGCACATTTTTATCATTATCACTGAAACCATACCCATATAGCACCCATCTTCAGTCACCAACTCTGCACATTTTTATCATTATTACTGAAACCATACCCATATAGCGCCCACCTTCAGTCACCAACTCTGCACATTTTTATCATTATTACTGAAACCATACCCATATAGCGCCCACCTTCAGTCACCAACTCTGCACATTTTTATCATTATTACTGAAACCATACCCATATAGTGCCCACCTTCAGTCACCAACTCTGCACATTTTTATCATTATCACTGATACCATACCCATACAGCCCCCACCTTCAGTCACCAACTCTGCACATTTTTATCATTATCACTGAAACCATACCCATACAGCCCCCACCTTCAGTCACCAACTCTGCACATTTTTATCATTATTACTGAAACCATACAGCTTCCATCTTCAGTCACCAACTCTGCACATTTTTATCATTATCACTGAAACCATACCCATATAGCGCCCACCTTCAGTCACCAACTCTGCACATTTTTATCATTATTACTGAAACCATACCCATATAGTGCCCACCTTCAGTCACCAACTCTGCACATTTTTATCATTATTACTGAAACCATACCCATACAGCCCCCACCTTCAGTCACCAACTCTGCACATTTTTATCATTATTACTGAAACCATACCCATATAGCACCCACCTTCAGTCACCAACTCTGCACATTTTTATCATTATTACTGAAACCATACCCATATAGCGCCCACCTTCAGTCACCAACTCTGCACATTTTTATCATTATTACTGAAACCATACCCATATAGCGCCCACCTTCAGTCACCAACTCTGCACATTTTTATCATTATTACTGAAACCATACAGCTTCCATCTTCAGTCACCAACTCTGCACATTTTTATCATTATTACTGAAACCATACCCATATAGCGCCCACCTTCAGTCACCAACTCTGCACATTTTTATCATTATTACTGACACCATACCCATATAGCGCCCACCTTCAGTCACCAACTCTGCACATTTTTATCATTATTACTGAAACCATACCCATATAGCGCCCACCTTCAATCAGACACCACGTTCTAGGCGCTTCACAAACACAGAGTCACTTACACAAAACACTGCCAACCTGGGTGGAGCTGACTGATAGCTGCTTATCATTAGTTTCTCGTGTTGTTCAGTCAGGTTTCGGACATGCATATGCACACATGTGTAGTGTTAAATTGCCATTGAAAGCACCCACCCCCCACCCACACTTTGCACAACTCACCCCAAAGTTGTGGGTGGGGTGTTCACAGACACTGAGTGGTTTACCATTTCCGGAGGTCCACTGCCTGACAGAGTTTCACCACACAGCACTGGTGAACTGGGGGTGATAACAGAACACTGCCTGACAGAGTTTCACCACACAACACTGGTGAACTGGGGGTGATAACAGGTCCACTGCCTGACAGAGTTTCACCACACAACACTGGTGAACTGGGGGTGATAACAGGTCCAGTGCCTGACAGAGTTTCACCACACAACACTGGTGAACTGGGGGTGATAACAGAACACTGCCTGACAGAGTTTCACCACACAACACTGGTGAACTGGGGGTGATAACAGGTCCACTGCCTGACAGAGTTTCACCACACAACACTGGTGAACTGGGGGTGATAACAGAACACTGCCTGACAGAGTTTCACCACACAACACTGGTGAACTGGGGGTGATAACAGAACACTGCCTGACAGAGTTTCACCACACAACACTGGTGAACTGGGGGTGAGAACAGGTCCACTGCCTGACAGAGTTTCACCACACAACACTGGTGAACTGGGTGTGATAACAGGTCAAGTGCCTGACAGAGTTTCACCACACAACACTGGTGAACTGGGAGTGAGAACAGAACACTGCCTGACAGAGTTTCACCACACAACACTGGTGAACTGGGGGTGATAACAGAACACTGCCTGACAGAGTTTCACCACACAACACTGGTGAACTGGGGGTGATAACAGAACACTGCCTGACAGAGTTTCACCACACAACACTGGTGAACTGGGAGTGAGAACAAGTCCACTGCCTGACAGAGTTTCACCACACAACACTGGTGAACAGGGAGTGATAACAGGTCCACTGCCTGACAGAGTTTCACCACACAACACTGGTGAACTGGGGGTGATAACAGAACACTGCCTGACAGAGTTTCACCACACAACACTGGTGAACTGGGGGTGATAACAGGTACAGTGCCTGACAGAGTTTCACCACACAACACTGGTGATAACAGGTCCACTGCCTGACAGAGTTTCACCACACAACACTGGTGATAACAGGTCCACTGCCTGACAGAGTTTCACCACACAACACTGGTGAACTGGGGGTGATAACAGGTCCACTGCCTGACAGAGTTTCACCACACAACACTGGTGATAACAGGTCCACTGCCTGACAGAGTTTCACCACACAACACTGGTGATAACAGGTCCACTGCCTGACAGAGTTTCACCACACAACACTGGTGATAACAGGTCCACTGCCTGACAGAGTTTCACCACACAACAGTGGTGAACTGGAGGTAATAACAGGTCCACTGCCTGACAGAGTTTCACCACACAACACTGGTGAACTGGGAGTAAGAACAGAACACTGCCTGACAAAGTTTCACCACACAACACTGGTGAACTGGGGGTGATAACAGAACACTGCCTGATAGAGTTTCACCACACAACACTGGTGAACTGGGAGTGAGAACAGGTCCACTGCCTGACAGAGTTTCACCACACAACACTGGTGAACTGGGGGTGAGAACAGAACACTGCCTGACAGAGTTTCACCACACAACACTGGTGAACAGGGAGTGAGAACAGAACGCTGGTTGCTCAAACAAGACACTGTGTCATGGAGTGACGTCATGCTTTCACTTGGTTTAGCAATGAAACGCTGACATCTCAGGCAGGCAATCTGTTCGTTATCTCTGGATCAAAATCTGCACTGCTTTGTGAAACAACATGGTCGCAAACAGCTGATTGATTTATCGTTAGTTCATGACAGTTTTCTGGTGTGTGTGTTGCTGTTCGTTTCTTTTTTTGGTTTTTTGGTTTTATCCAACGTGACGGATGGGCATTTACAAGGTACTTTACCCTACGCACAGTTTTTTAACCCATCATAGGAGGTGGGCGTTTATTAGACACTGGATGTTTACAAGGGGATTTACAGTATATCAGATTTCAACAGAATGTGAGATGCTGAGTAAAAACGGTCTGGTTACCAGTGCTTCATCCAAAACAAAGTCAATATCTGTCAGATACATGATTTGTTTTACTGTCTGTGTGTATCAACATGTGTGTGGGCAAGTGTACTTTCCATATCTGTGGTGAAGAAAACGCAAAAAAAAAACGTATGTGTGTGTGAGTGGAGGGTTCATGGGTGAGGGGGGGTGGGGGGGGGGAATGTGCATATGTGTGTGTTTGTACATGTATGTTTGTGTATGTATGTATGCGTATGTATATGTATGCATATATACAGCGTGTGTCTTTTACATGTATTTGCGCATGCATGTGTGTCTGTTTGTGTATCTGTGTGCGTATGTTTGTGCAAAAATATACAGTGCTTTCTGCATGTGCTTATGCGTGTATGTGTGTGTAAGTTTGTGTGTGTCCATGTACACATTTGTTAGTACATACAAATATGAGTTTGTGCAAATACATTTATGCACACAGTGTCACAGACTAAGTGCTTGCGCACCTGTCACACACCAGGTGCCTGTGCACCTGAATTCTTCACGAACGCTATGCACCTAACATGTCACAGATTAGGTATAAGGCACCTACGACATCACACAACCAAAAACGCACACACTTAACATATAACAAACCAAGAATACACGAGGCTGACACGCCACAAACAACGCTCGCACACAACAAGCCACAGACATGACACAAACCAGGTGCACACACACCTGCGACACATCACAGACCCAGGTGCACACGCACCCAGACACAGCCTGCCCCCTCCCCCCCCATCCCCTCCCGAGTGCAGACGCACCGAGAACAGCATCAGTCGTTCATGTCCGGCACCAGCAGTTCCAGAACTCCGCCCACCAGGTGCAGACTGCCCGTCACCAACACCTGCATGTGGTCCCCCTCCCCCTTCCCCCCTGTCGGTGTGGGGTCTGCCAAGTCCACCCCCTCCCGCCCGGCCACCCACTGCAGGGCTGAAGCGATGCAGGGAAAGCAGGCTGACACGCACCGCTGGGTGGGCGACCACCCGTCCAGACCCACCACCCCATTCTGGTATTGACCGTTCACCAGGTGAGAGTCAACACTGCCATCGTCGTTGTTGTTGTTGTTGTTGTTAACGTGGCGGTGAAGAGGTGGGGGTGGGGGTGGGGAAGGAGTCAAGCGTCCGTTGCAATCGGCGCCCGCTGAGGTCGGCTCCGAACCGAGTTGGGCGCAAAGGTCGTCCCAGGCTTGGCGATACTTGAGGCTTTTCTTCAGCACAGTTTCCTGTTCCACCATCAGGTTAAGCTGGTCTGCAACAGCACATGAGGGGTGCTTGTTTTGTACATACACTGGGGAGAAGAATGTTTTGATCAAAACGTGTGTGTGTGTGTGTCAGAGTGTGTATGTGTGTAATGTGTGTGTGTGTGTGAGAGAGAGTGTGTATGTGTGTGTGTAAGTGTGTGAGTGTGTGTGAGAGAGAGAATGTGTGTGAGTGTGTGTCTGTGTGTGTGACTGTGGTGTGTGTGTGTGTGTGTGTGTGTGTGAGCGAGAGAGAGAGAGAGAGACAGTGTGTGTGTGTGTGAGAGTGAGTGAGTGTGAGTGTGTGTGTGAGTGAGCGAGCGTGCGTGCGTGTGTATGTGTCAGTGTGTGCCCCTGTGCAGACACTGTGTGTACCTGAGGTGTAATGTGCCCCTGTGTAGACACGGTGTGTACCTGAGGTGTAATGTGCCCCTGTGTAGACACCTGTGTGTACCTGAGGTGTAATGTGCCCCTGTGTAGACACCTGTGTGTAACTGATGTGTAATGTGCCCCTGTGTAGACACCTGTGTGTACCTGAGGTGTAATGTGCCCCTGTGTAGACACATGTGTGTACCTGAGGTGTAATGTGCCCCTGTGTAGACACCTGTGTGTATCTGAGGTGTAATGTGCCCCTGTGTAGACACCTGTGTGTACCTGAGGTGTAATGTGCCCCTGTGTAGACACCTGTGTGTACCTGAGGTGTAATTTTGTCCCTATGTAGACACCTGTGTGTACCTGAGGTGTAATGTGCCCATGTAGAGACACCTGTGCGTACCTGAGGTGTAATGTGCCCCTATGTACGACACCTGTGTGTACCCGAGGTGTAATTTGTCCCTATGTAGACACCTGTGTGTACCTGATGTGTAATGTGCCCCTGTGTAGACACCTGTGTGTACCTGAGGTGTATTGTGCCTCTGTGAAGACACCTGTGTGTACCTGAGGTGTAATGTGCCCCTGTGTACACACGTGTGTGTACCTGAGGTGTAATGTGCCCCTGTGTAGACACCTGTGTGTCCCTGAGGTGTAATGTGCCCCTGTGAAGACACCTGTGTGTACCTGAGGTGTAATGTGCGCCTGTGTAGACACCTGTGTGTACCTGAGGTGTAATTTTGTCCCTATGTAGACACCCGTGTGTACCCGAGGTGTAATGTGCCCCTATGTAGACATCTGTGTATACCTGAGGTGTAATGTCCCCTGTGTAGACACCTGTGTGTACCTGAGGTGTAATGTGCCCCTGTGTACACACGTGTGTGTACCTGAGGTGTAATGTGCCCCTGTGTAGACACCTGTGTGTACCTGAGGTGTAATGTGCCCCTGTGTAGACACCTGTGTGTACCTGAGGTGTAATTTTGTCCCTATGTAGACACCTGTGTGTACCTGATGTGTAATGTGCCCCTGTGTAGACACCTGTGTGTACCTGAGGTGTAATGTACCCCTGTGTACACACGTGTGTGTACCTGAGGTGTAATGTGCCCCTGTGTAGACACCTGTGTGTACCTGAGGTGTAATGTGCCCCTGTGTAGACACCTGTGTGTACCTGAGGTGTAATTTTGTCCCTATGTAGACACCTGTGTGTACCTGAGGTGTAATGTGCCCATGTAGAGACACCTGTGCGTACCTGAGGTGTAATGTGCCCCTATGTACGACACCTGTGTGTACCTGAGGTGTAATTTGTCCCTATGTAGACACCTGTGTGTACCTGATGTGTAATGTGCCCCTGTGTAGACACCTGTGTGTACCTGAGGTGTATTGTGCCCCTGTGAAGACACCTGTGTGTATCTGAGGTGTAATGTGCCCCTGTGTACACACGTGTGTGTACCTGAGGTGTAATGTGCCCCTGTGTAGACACCTGTGTGTACCTGAGGTGTAATGTGCCCCTGTGAAGACACCTGTGTGTACCTGAGGTGTAATGTGCCCGTGTAGACACCTGTGTGTACCTGAGGTGTAATTTTGTCCCTATGTAGACACCCGTGTGTACCTGAGGTGTAATGTGCCCCTATGTAGACACCTGTGTGTACCTGAGGTGTAATGTCCCCTGTGTACACACGTGTGTGTACCTGAGGTGTAATGTGCCCCTGTGTAGACATCTGTGTGTACCTGATGTGTAATGTGCCCCTGTGAAGACACCTGTGTGTACCTGAGGTGTAATGTGCCCCTGTGTAGACACCTGTGTGTACCTGATGTGTAATGTGCCCCTGTGAAGACACCTGTGTGTACCTGAGGTGTAATGTGCCCCTGTGAAGACACCCGTGTGTACCTGATGTGTAATGTGCCCCTGTGAAGACACCTGTGTGTACCTGATGTGTAATGTGCCCCTGTGAAGACACCTGTGTGAACCAGAGGTGTAATGTGCCCCTGTGAAGACACCTGTGTGTACCTGAGCCTCACCTGGAATGTTCTGACTGGCGATGGTGGACACCACGTTGGGACAGAAGGCCGCCATGTCGAACTGACAGTCCTATGACACAGAAACACAGTCACCATCAGGCAGACAGACAGACAAACACAGTCACCAACAGACAGACAGACAGACAAACACAGTCACCATCAGACAGACAGAGAAACACAGTCACCATCAGACAGACAGAGAAACACAGTCACCATCAGACAGACAGACAGAGAAACACAGTCACCATCAGACAGACAGACAGACAAACACAGTCACCATCAGACAGACAGACAAACACAGTCACCATCAGACAGACAGAGAAACACAGTCACCATCAGACAGACAGACAGAGAAACACAGTCACCATCAGACAGACAGACAGACAAACACAGTCACCATCAGACAGACAGACAGAGAAACACAGTCGCCATCAGGCAGACAGACAGACAAACACAGTCACCAACAGACAGACAGACAGACAAACACAGTCACCATCAGACAGACAGACAGACAAACACAGTCACCAACAGACAGACAGACAGACAAACACAGTCACCATCAGACAGACAGACAGACAAACACAGTCACCATCAGACAGACAGACAGACAAACACAGTCACCATCAGACAGACACAGTCACCATCAGACAGACAGACAGACAGAGAAACACAGTCACCATCAGGCAGACAGACAGACAAACACAGTCACCAACAGACAGACAGACAGAGAAACACATTCACCATCAGACAGACAGACAGAGAAACACAGTCACCAACAGACAGACAGACACAGAAACACAGTCACCAACAGACAGACAGACAGACAAACACAGTCACCATCAGACAGACAGACAAACACAGTCACCATCAGACAGACAGACACAGAAACACAGTCACCATCAGACAGACAGACAGACAAACACAGTCACCATCAGACAGACAGACAGACAGACAGACAAACACAGTCACCATCAGACAGACAGACAGACAGAGAAACACAGTCACCATCAGACAGACAGACAAACACAGTCACCATCAGACAGACAGACACAGAAACACAGTCGCCATCAGACAGACAGAGAAACAGTCACCATCAGACAGACAGACAGACAAACACAGTCACCAACAGACAGACAGACAGAGAAACACAGTCACCATCAGACAGACAGAGAAACAGTCACCATCAGACAGACAGACAGACAAACACAGTCACCAACAGACAGACAGACAGAGAAACACAGTCACCATCAGACAGACAGAGAAAGACAGTCACCATCAGACAGACAGACACAGAAACACAGTCGCCAACAGACAGACACAGTCACCATCAGACAGACAGACAGACAAACACAGTCACCAACAGACAGACAGACAGAGAAACACAGTCACCATCAGACAGACAGAGAAAGACAGTCACCATCAGACAGACAGACACAGAAACACAGTCGCCAACAGACAGACAGACAGACAGAGAAAGACAGTCACCATCAGACAGACAGACAGACAGAGAAAGACAGTCACCATCAGACAGACAGACAGACAGACAGAGAAACACAGTCACCATCAGACAGACAGACACAGAAACACAGTCACCATCAGACAGACAGACAGAGAAACACAGTCACCATCAGACAGACAGACAGAGAAACACAGTCACCATCAGACAGACAGACAGACAAACACAGTCACCATCAGACAGACAGAGAAACACAGTCACCATCAGACAGACAGACAAAGAAACACAGTCACCATCAGACAGACAGAGAAACACAGTCACCATCAGACAGACAAACACAGTCACCAACAGACAGACAGAGAAACACAGTCACCATCAGACAGACAAAGAAACACAGTCACCATCAGACAGACAGACAAACACAGTCACCATCAGACAGACAGACAGACAAACACAGTCACCATCAGACAGACAGACAGAGAAACACAGTCACCATCAGACAGACAGACAAACACAGTCACCATCAGGCAGACAGACAGAGAAACACAGTCACCATCAGGCAGACAGACAGACAAACACAGTCACCATCAGACAGACAGACAGAGAAACACAGTCACCATCAGACAGACAGACAGAGAAACACAGTCACCATCAGACAGACAGACAGACAAACACAGTCACCAACAGACAGACAGACAGAGAAACACAGTCACCATCAGACAGACAGAGAAACACAGTCACCATCAGACAGACAGACACAGAAACACAGTCACCATCAGACAGACAGACAGACAAACACAGTCACCATCAGACAGACAGACAGACAAACACAGTCACCATCAGACAGACAGAGAAACACAGTCACCATCAGACAGACAGAGAAACACAGTCACCATCAGACAGACAGACACAGAAACACAGTCGCCATCAGGCAGACAGACAGACAAACACAGTCACCAACAGACAGACAGACAAACACAGTCACCATCAGACAGACAGACAGACAAACACAGTCACCAACAGACAGACAGACAGAGAAACACAGTCACCATCAGACAGACAGACAGACAAACACAGTCACCATCAGACAGACAGAGAAACACAGTCACCATCAGACAGACAGACAGACAAACACAGTCACCAACAGACAGACAGACAGAGAAACACAGTCGCCAACAGACAGACAAACACAGTCACCATCAGACAGACAGAGAAACACAGTCACCATCAGGCAGACAGACAGACAAACACAGTCACCAACAGACAGACAGACAGAGAAACACAGTCACCAACAAGACAGACAGACAGACAAACACAGTCACCAACAGACAGACAAACACAGTCACCAACAGACAGACAGACAGAGAAACACAGTCACCATCAGACAGACAGAGAAACACAGTCACCATCAGACAGACAGACAGAGAAACACAGTCACCATCAGACAGACAGACAAAGAAACACAGTCACCAACAGAGAGACAGACAGACAAACACAGTCACCATCAGACAGACAGACAGAGAAACACAGTCGCCATCAGGCAGACAGACAGACAAACACAGTCACCATCAGACAGACAGACAGAGAAACACAGTCACCATCAGACAGACAGAGAAACACAGTCACCATCAGGCAGACAGACAGACAAACACAGTCACCAACAGATAGACAGACACAGAAACACAGTCGCCAACAGACAGACAAAAACACAGTCACCAACAGACAGACAGACAGACAAACACAGTCACCATCAGACAGACAGAGAAACACAGTCACCAACAGACAGACAGACAGAGAAACACAGTCACCATCAGACAGACAGAGAAACACAGTCACCATCAGACAGACAAACACAGTCACCATCAGACAGACAGACAGAGAAACACAGTCACCATCAGACAGACAAAGAAACACAGTCACCATCAGACAGACAGAGAAACACAGTCACCATCAGGAAGACATACAGACAAACACAGTCACCATCAGGCAGACAGACAGAGAAACACAGTCACCATCAGACAGACAGACAGAGAAACACAGTCACCATCAGACAGACAAAGAAACACAGTCACCATCAGACAGACAGACAAACACAGTCACCATCAGGCAGACAGACACAGAAACACAATCACCGACAGACAGACAGACAGAGAAACACAGTCACCATCAGACAGACAGACAAAACACAGTCACCATCAGACAGACAGACAAAGAAACACAGTCACCATCAGACAGACACAGTCACCATCAGACAGACAGACAGACAAACACAGTCACCATCAGACAGACAGACAGACAAACACAGTCACCATCAGACAGACAGACAGACAAACACAGTCACCAACAGACAGACAGACAGACAAACACAGTCACCATCAGACAGACAAACACAGTCACCATCAGGCAGACAGACAGACAAACACAGTCACCATCAGACAGACAGACACAGAAACACAGTCACCAACAGACAGACAGACAAACACAGTCACCAACAGACAGACAGACAGACAAACACAGTCACCATCAGACAGACAAAGAAACACAGTCACCAACAGACAGACAGACAGAGAAAGACAGTCACCATCAGACAGACAGACAGAGAAACACAGTCACCATCAGACAGACAGAGAAACACAGTCACCATCAGACAGACAGACAGACAAACACAGTCACCATCAGACAGACAAAGAAACACAGTCACCATCAGACAGACAAACACAGTCACCATCAGACAGACAGACAGACAAACACAGTCACCAACAGACAGACAGACAGACAAACACAGTCACCATCAGACAGACAGAGAGACACAGTCACCAACAGACAGACAGACAGACAAACACAGTCACCATCAGACAGACAAAGAAACACAGTCGCCAACAAGACAGACACAAAAACACAGACAGACCCCCCCCCCCCCCCCCCCCCCCCGAAAAAAAAAGGGGTTGGTGGGAGTGTATGCCTTGAACCCATAAAATTTCCTTTCCATTCTGAAAAATAGCAACAGCAAAACACCCTTTACTGATCTTAACTAAAGAAAAAATGTATGATTTCTTGGAAGAATAACACACACACACACACACAAAAAGAGAAACCCCAACAAGGCTGCACAACAGATGTCTTTGCACCAAAACAAAGTACAATAAAGGCAACAACAAACAACAGCAAAGCTAGCAAAATATTGTTGATACAGAAACCAACACAACAAACAAAACAACAACAAACAAGAGAGGCAAGGCCTTCAAGACTCACTTGTGATACAGGTAAAAAAAAAAAAAAAATCTAATCGTTAAAATGTGTTCTGTATTTGTTATTATAAAGCTTCGCGTTAAAAAAAAAAAAAAAAAAAGAAAGAAAGAAAAAAGTCCTAATCAGATTCAAATTAAGTCCTCTAGCATTAATTACAGAGTAATTTCCCTTTTTTACTATCTGCACCAAAACGTTTGCAAAATAAATAAAACTTCCATGCTTAGCAAAAGAAGTTCCTGTTTGAACAAAAAATGATAATAATGACTGCTCTTGTTGTTGGGTCAGAATATCAGATCAAAGTGTCAAGTTAAGGGAATACAAAAAATATAAATATAACAGTAAATGCAGTTTGCATATAATTAGGCTTCATTTTTTTATTTTTTTGTGCCCATCCCAGAGGTGCAATATTGTTTTAAACAAGATGACTGGAAAGAACTGAATTTTTCCTATTTTTATGCCTAATTTGGTGTCAACTGACAAAGTATTTGCAGAAAAAATGTCAATGTTAAAGTTTACCACGGACACACAGACACACACACACACAGACAACCGAACACCGGGTTAAAACATAGACTCACTTTGTTTACACAAGTGAGTCAATAAAGGCAACAACAAACAAACAACAACAGCAGCAAAGCTAGCAAAATATTGTTGATACGAAAACCAATAAAACTCAGAAACACTCCCACCCGCATGAGCACCACAACTCAGTTTTCTCAGCAGACATGAGCACCACAACTCAGTTTTCTCAGCAGACATGAGCACCACAACTCAGTTTTCTCAGCAGACATGATCAACTGACCTTCAGTTTTCTCAGCAGACATGAGCACCACAACTGACCTTCAGTTTTCTCAGCAGACATGACACTGGACGGTCCCCAGTCATGTTGAATATCAGCGCTCGCCACACTCTGCCCCTGAGACACACAAGTCATGGGTTATGGACCTCACTCTGCCCCTGGGACACACAAGTCATGGGTTATGGACCTCACTCTGCCCCTCAGACACTCAAGTCAAGGGTTATGGACCTCACTCTGCCCCTCAGACACACAAGTCATGGGTTATGGACCTCACTCACCACACTCTGCCCCTGAGACACACAAGTCATGGGTTATGGACCTCACCACACTCTGCCCCTGAGACACACAAGTCATGGGTTATGGACCTCACCACACTCTGCCCCTCAGACACCCAAGTCATGGGTTATGGACCTCACTCTGCCCCTGGGACACACAAGTCATGGGTTATGGACCTCACCACACTCTGCCCCTCAGACACCCAAGTCGTGGGTTATGGACCTCACCACACTCTGCCCCTCAGACACACAAGTCATGGGTTATGGACCTCACCACACTCTGCCCCTCAGACACACAAGTCATGGGTTATGGACCTCACTCTGCCCCTGGGACACACAAGTTGTGGGTTATGGACCTCACTCACCACACTCTGCCCCTCAGACACACAAGTCGTGGGTTATGGACCTCACCACACTCTGCCCCTCAGACACCCAAGTCGTGGGTTATGGACCTCACTCTGCCCCTCAGACACACAAGTCATGGGTTATGGACCTCACTCTGCCCCTCAGACACACAAGTCGTGGGTTATGGACCTCACTCTGCCCCTCAGACACACAAGTCATGGGTTATGGACCTCACTCACCACACTCTGCCCCTCAGACACACAAGTCATGGGTTATGGACCTCACTCTGCCCCTCAGACACACAAGTCATGGGTTATGGACCTCACTCTGCCCCTCAGACACCCAAGTCGTGGGTTATGGACCTCACCACACTCTGCCCCTCAGACACACAAGTCGTGGGTTATGGACCTCACTCTGCCCCTCAGACACACAAGTCATGGGTTATGGACCTCACCACACTCTGCCCCTCAGACACACAAGTCATGGGTTATGGACCTCACCTCACTCTGCCCCTCAGACACACAGGTCGTGGGTTATGGACCTCACTCTGCCCCTCAGACACACAAGTCATGGGTTATGGACCTCACTCACCACACTCTGCCCCTCAGACACACAAGTCGTGGGTTATGGACCTCACTCACCACACTCTGCCCCTCAGACACACAAGTCGTGGGTTATGGACCTCACTCTGCCCCTCAGACACACAAGTCATGGGTTATGGACCTCACTCACCACACTCTGCCCCTCAGACACACAAGTCGTGGGTTATGGACCTCACCACACTCTGCCCCTCAGACACACAAGTCATGGGTTATGGACCTCACCACACTCTGCCCCTCAGACACACAAGTCGTGGGTTATGGACCTCACCACACTCTGCCCCTCAGACACACAAGTCGTGGGTTATGGACCTCACTCTGCCCCTCAGACACACAAGTCGTGGGTTATGGACCTCACTCACCACACTCTGCCCCTCAGACACACAAGTCATGGGTTATGGACCTCACCACACTCTGCCCCTCAGACACACAAGTGGTGGGTTATGGACCTCACTCTGCCCCTGGGACACACAAGTCGTGGGTTATGGACCTCACTCACCACACTCTGCCCCTCAGACACCCAAGTCGTGGGTTATGGACCTCACTCTGCCCCTCAGACACACAAGTCGTGGGTTATGGACCTCACCACACTCTGCCCCTCAGACACACAGGTCGTGGGTTATGGACCTCACCACACTCTGCCCCTCAGACACACAAGTCATGGGTTATGGACCTCACTCACCACACTCTGCCCCTCAGACACACAAGTCGTGGGTTATGGACCTTTTTCTTTTGTGTCTGTCTCCATGGGCAGCTACCACCACCTTCACTCCCATGTCAAGTCCCTAGTCACGTCCAGTCCATTTTAATAGTATCAAAAACAATCAGAGGATATTTGCTACGCCCTATCTGATGATGCAAGTGCCCTGAGCATTTGCAATGAAAAGAACACTGACACGTGTGTACTAAAAACACTGCATGCACAAATACTCGTGCTCCAACCTCAACCCACAAAGCCACACCCACTCCACACAAAACGCACACACACACACACACACACGCAAGCACACCTTGGCCGGTCAAGGTATTTGTATTTGTATTTCTTTTTATCACAGCAGATTTCTCTGTGTGAAATTTGGGCTGCTCTCCCCAGGGAGAGCGCGTCGCTATACTACAGCGCCACCCAATTTTTTTTTGTATTTTTTCCTGCGTGCAGTTTGTTTTTCCTATCGAAGTGGATTTTTCTACAGAATTTTGCCAGGAACAACCCTTTTGTTGCCGTGGGTTCTTTTACGTGCGCTAAGTGCATGCTGCACACGGGACCTCGGTTTATCGTCTCATCCGAATGACTAACGTCCAGACCACCACTCAGGGTCTAGTGGAGGGGGAGAAAATATCGACGGCTGAGCCGTGATTCGAACCAGTGCACTCAGATTCTCTCTCGCTTCCTAGGCGGACGCGTTACCTCTAGGCCATCACTCCACAAAGGTGTATGAACATGTGCACATTTCAAAAATAGTAACAATAATTAAAAAAAAATTAAATAAAAGTGAAGACAAGAAGCTATTTACTGATTAAAATGGCTGGAAATAAATGAGTTTTCACAGAGGTTTTGAAAGAAAGAAAGAGCATGACAGGAAAAGGGAGCGTGTTTCATGAGGAAGTAGCATGGAAAGAGAAAGTGTATTTTCCACCACATGATCTGGTTTTGCAGGGAGGAATCTTTAAGAGACGGTCATCACCTGATGACCAGAGCTGGCAAGACGGAGAGTAGTACTGCAGCAGCTCAGAAAAGTAAGGAGCCATGCCATTCATAAATTTGTAGCACAGGAGAGAGACTTTGCAATCTATTCTTTTCTCAATAGGTAACCAGTTGATAGAATGCAGAACTTTTATTATCTCCAAAGAAAAATTCACAGGGCTGGGGTTTTATGAGTATGACAATTTTTATCTAGCTAATAAGGCAATTTCGTTTCTTTCTTTTTTCTCGTTTCTGTAACCCGCCAGACTTGGATTAGGGTATATTTAACAAGCATATCTGATGATACTCCCTAAGTAGTTCTTCTTTTCCTTTTCTGATTTGTAACATGGGGATTGGCCACATACAATGGTCGGTAATCAGTAATACAAGATATTTCACGCTATGTGAGTCCTAATGCAATGTGTGTGTGTGTGTTTTGTTGTTGTTATTTTTCATACAAATGCTAAACATTTAAATGATCTTCCATCACCATTACTGCTTCCTACAGGGAAGTACAACTTTACTAGTCGTATCAGGAGTACTGGCAGAAGCAATAGCAGCTGCAGCAGTTGTGGTAGAAGTAGTGACAACTGTAGTAGTAGTTGAAGAAGCAGCAGCAGTAGTAGTAGAAGCACAGTGAGAGCAGCAACAATCGTTGCAACAGCAGACATAGTAACGGTTGTCCTCGGCAATACTCTGCAGGGAAATCCACTTTGATAGGAAATCAAATTCACTTGCAGGCAGAAATAGCAAGAAATTGTGACAAAGAGTAATAATAATACAATACAATGCAATGCAATGCAATGCAATACAATACGCTACAGATCCCCTGTCCACACACTGCACTCACTTGAACACCTTCCTTTCCTTGTCAGCGCTTCTCTGGAACCAGTCCACGCATTGCTGCCAGACACAGGTAAAATCACTTCAGGTGAGGAACTGTTTATTGACACACAGGTAAAATTATGTCAGCTAAAGAACTGTTTATTGTCACACAGGTAAAATTATGTCAGCTAAAGAACTGTTTATTGTCACACAGGTAAAATCACTTCTGGTAAGGAACTGTTTATTGTCACACAAAGGGAAAATCACTTCAGGTAAGGAACTATTTATTGTCACACAGGTAAAATTATGTCTGCTAAAGAACTGTTTATTGTCACACAGGTAAAATTATGTCAGCTAAAGAACTGTTTATTGTCACAAACAGGTAAAATCACCTGAAACTATTTATTGTCACACACAGGTAAAATCACTTCAGGTCAGGAACTATTTATTGTCACACAGGTAAAATTATGTCCGCTAAAGAACTGTTTATTGTCACACACAGGTAAAATCACTTCGGGTAAGGAACTGTTTATTGTCACACACAGGGAAAATCACTTCAGGTAAGGAACTATTTATTGTCACACAGGTAAAATTATGTCAGCTAAAGAACTGTTTATTGTCACACACAGGTAAAATCACTTCGGGTAAGGAACTGTTTATTGTCACACACAGGGAAAATCACTTCAGGTAAGGAACTATTTATTGTCACACAGGTAAAATTATGTCAGCTAAAGAACTGTTTATTGTCACACACAGGTAAAATCACTTCAGGTAAGGAACTGTTTATTGTTACACAGGAAAATCACTTCAGGTAAGGAACTATTTATTGTCACACACAGGTAAAATCATGTCAGGTAAAGAACTGTTTATTGTCACACACAGGTAAAATCATGTCAGGTAAGGAACTATTTATTGTCATACACAGGTAAAATCACTTCAGGTCACGAACTATTTATTGTCACACACAGGTAAAATCACTTCATGTCAAGAACTATTTATTGTCACACACAGGTAAAATCACTTCAGGTAAGGAACTATTTATTGTCACACACAGGTAAAATCATTTCAGGTAAGGAACTATTTATTGTCACACAGGAAAAATTACTTCAGGTAAGGAACTATTTATTGTCACACACAGGTAAAATCACTTCAGGTCAGGAACTGTTTATTGTCACACAAAGGTAACATCATGTCAGGTAAGGAACTGTTTATTGTCACACACAGGTAAAATCATGTCAGGTCAGGAACTGTTTATTGTCACACACAGGTAACACCACTTCAGGTAAGGAACTGTTTATTGTCACACACAGGTAACATCATGTCAGGTAAGGAACTGTTTATTGTCACACACAGGTAAAATCACTTCAGGTAAGGAACTATTTATTGTCACACAAAGGTAAAATCACTTCAGGTAAGGAACTATTTATTGTCACACACAGGTAAAATCATGGCAGGTAAGGAACTGTTTATTGTCACACACAGGTAAAATCATGGCAGGTAAGGAACTGTTTATTTCAGTCTTTGTAACTGAAAGCCTGCTCACACACACACACACACACACACACACACATTGTGTACCTGAAAACTATCAGCAGTGTGAGCACCGTCCAGGTAGTATGTTACACCAGGTGTGTGGATCGTCTGGTTCCGGCCCGGCCACCGACACTCACACAGTCCTGCACATATGTTCTGCTTCCTTCAGTCTTTGTTATCAGTCTGTGGTCCATCTCACTTCAGCCCGTGTTGCCCTGAGTGCCAGAGTGGAGAAAGTGGTGATACAATGGGTACCAGCACACTGTGGCATCAGAGGCAACGAAAAAGCGGACATTCTGGCAAAAGACGGTGCACAGAAGGAGCAGGCCAACAAACTGGTGTCATACGATGAAATCAAGACAATCATCAAGGCACAGCAAGGTATAAAGTGGCGCCTCCAGCACCCCAAATATAACCCAGAAGACAGATACCATCTGCTGGAACAACGGGTACAGGTCAAGATCTTCCACCTGAGGACTGGATACAACTGCCTGCTCCACCACATGCACACAAAATTTGGCATTGGACAGAGTGGAGAGTGCCCTTATGGTGAGGGACCAATGACAACCGACCACATCCTTCAAGACTGTACGACGCATGCAGCATCCAGGAGGAAGTACTGGCCAACACCGACAGCAGTGGAAGCCAAACTGTACGGCACCCTGGAGGAACTGCGACGGACGGCAGCCTTCATCGAGGACACCGGGCTGCTCATCTAATGTGAGGCGAACAGGGAAGAAGAAGAAATCAGTCTGTGGTCCAGTATAAATGTTCTTCCTTCAGGTCTTGTCATTATATAATTCTATGGTCATCTACATACATTGATCTTCCTTCAGATTATGCTCAAAAGTATGTTAAAGTATATTTTCTTTTGATGGAAAATGAAAGTAGATTATAATTATCATACGTTAAACACTGACAGGATGGGATAACTCCTCATCTGGGGAAGGTAACTTAGATTTTCAGGTAAACAAAATATTTGGAAAAAAAAGGGAACAAATTCTAGTCTGTGTAATTCATAGGTGGAAATTGTTCTAAAACATTTGCAAATGCGTTAGACAAAACAACCAAGTGCAATTACGTTGTTTTCTTCCACTATCATATTCTCAACATAAACACTACACATAAGCACACATACACACCCACAAATACTATCACAAAATATTGCAATATAAAAGCTTGTTGTCAACAATATTTTGGCTTGAAGCTTTCATCTTGAGGGTTTCATTGTAAATGAAAACACTTAGGCGAAGGTTTCAGGCTAAAATATTCGGGTTTTTTTTTTACACCTTCTAACCCCACCCCCCTATCCTTGTAACATGTCATCATCAAGAATCACTTCAGTTGCTCAAAGACAACAACACTTTTGTTATCTATCACGTTTTTGTAGTTGGTGTTGTGGACACTGTGCAGAAAATCAAACAAGCTTCTAGCCACCTCTTCTGTACCGTGCGTCCTGGCAGCCATGCTGACACACTCAACGGCGTTTCTCTTCACAAAACACAAAAGAATCGCATCAAAATCAATCCAAAACATGCAAAGATATTGCTTCGAACATGCATCAAGACAGTCGCCATTCGCAAGGAAGCATACCGGCGTGACTGGCTGGACTGTTGATAACGTAGCTGCCCCTAAAGCGTGGATCTATCCGCTCTCAGAAGTAAAAGGCTTAAATCACTCAGTACGACCAGTCCTCTCTTCTCCTCTACACAGACCCCTCGGATGTCCAGTGGGTGTCTGAATGACCCAACCTTTAGCTTCCATCGTAAGAATTGTGGTATTCTTTGCCAACATTCACCTCTTCAGTATAAGAGCCTTCCTCTTGCAATATTTTGATGATGGTAATTGGGCTGAAACGCTGTTAACGTCGTCTCTTTCGCCGTTCGTATGGAGAGAGTTAAGGGCTGTATACAGCTGTGCAGTGCTGCAGAGCTGAGTCGACTGACACTACTACACAGCAGTGACAGATCAGACCGCCCACAGCTATGTCAGACAAACATCTTTTTACCAAAACAACAAACATCTATCTGATTACTCAAATCACGTCAAACGCTTCAAGAACCACCTGTGATCATCTGTTGCGAAAGGCTGGCACCTTGCCTCACAGGAATGGTGGCCAGGCTGGTTGCCTTGGTGACGGCTGTGATGCTTTCTTCTTCCACTGCTGATGATTCTCTGGGCACTTTGCCTCCCTGCTCTGAAAATACCCACAGGAAAAAAAAAAATTAATGTAGCCGTGTCCTGAGTGGTTCTAACAGGGTACAGCACAAAAGACTTAATTAAATATGATTGATTGAATGAAAGGATAGACAAGATCCCACGCACAGGCCAGGAACATATAGAGGCCAGTCACAAATGGGTTTTTCTATTGTTTTATTTACAATATTCTAAAAGAAGAAATAATGAGAAGAAGACAACTAGGAGAAGAACTAAGAAGAAGAAATAATGAGAAGAAGAAAACTAGGAGAAGACAATGAGAAGAGAAGACAGTGCAGCGATACGTAGGGAGGTGTCACTGTTGTGAGAACACACCCGACACACTGCCCGCGACACAGCAAGAGACAAAGAGAGCAGGTGCTGGCCGCGGCTGGCTCGGGTGTGGAAGTGACCACTCATCACCCGCTCGGCCAATTTATACAAATTAGGCGAACTACAAAGACAATCACGTGGGCTGCAAACCAGATCGTCACTAATCTGAAGAAATCTGATGAGAACTGTGCTTGTTACAAGGTGTTCAGTGACAGATTTCTAGATGACTACTGAACCGATCTGCATCAGATAAGTTGCAAAAGAAAGAGCTCAACGCCTACTTTATAATGAGTGTAAAGTGAAGTGTTGATTATTTAAGATGAATTTATAATCTTAATTTAAGTCACCTGAACAGGGTCAGTTTTAACGAGCTCGTCGCTGAAAATTACAAACTGCGTTAAATCAGTTTCACGTAGGCGAACACAAATGGAATAGATTTAAAGATGGAATTAAGATGATTCTGCCAGTATATAATACTAGTAGTTTACTGATCTGCCAAAAGAGTTATTAATTAATTACGGTGGAACAGAAACACAAGTTTCTTCTCAGCCAATGATGTACCGCGATGCGACATTGGGCGAGCTGTGAGCAGGTGTCTGGCCAGGACAAAATGATGTAAGCAGAGTTACGTCACATATTCTGTGCAAGGGTTAGAAGTGAAAACGTCGTCTGCTCTGGCTTGTGCGTGAATAGTGTTGGAGCAAGCATAGCGCGCTTGGTCACACCTCCCCCCATCTTTTGAAAACCATCGTCCGCGATGGTTAATTAAAAGTAATTCTTGTGTGCAGACTTAGCTGAGCATCAAACAAGAATTATTGGGCAGGTAAGGGAGATAATTTTGCTGATAACTGATAGCTAAGTGAATGTGAAATGACTGCAACCTTCTTAGGAACAACACCCTACTTCTATATTTAAAGTGGCTTTAGCCAGGTTAAGTTAAGAGTTTGGACTTAGTCGAATGCATCCTAACTTAACTTTGAACACTTTGATATAGAGAAGGGGTCCCAATCTGGTAAATACACTATGAAGATGGAAAGCATTCATTTGTGTGCCTATCAATCTATCTTATCACTGTCAGACGTGCATGTAAACAAGCATACATATAAATGATGTATAAAAGCATAGATTATAGCATGACTTATTGTAGCAGGTTCATAGACATACTTTTTGCATTGCTAAGACCTTGTGACAAGCTAGATCACAGGTTAAATAAGCAAGAAGAATAAAAAAAACCAAACACATAAAACATGAATTTGTGCAGAAATATCTGAAAATGAAAACAAAATTACAGCATGAACAGGAACATGAAAAACAAAATTAGCACTGCCTCAGTTGAGCAAGAATAAAAAAATTAAACATGAGTGTTTTTGCAGTGTCACTGTTCTGGCTGTTGAATGTTTGACATCAGTCTCCTCACATGCTCAGTGGTGCCCTGGTTGCCAGTCGTGTGGATCGCCTAGGGGTGGGATCTGGTGGTAGTGGAGGTGGCTCTGGTACAGCTTGCAGGGTTGATGTCCTGGGTCTTGGCATGGGCCTGGTCAGCCACATACCACTGTCACTATCGGTATCAGTGTCAGAGTGTGACACTTTGCTGTCCTGGTGGTGCAGTGGGACCGGGTGAGTCGGCGTGACAGCAGGTTGTTGTTGTTGGTCGTGCCTCTGCTGCATGGGGCTGATGACAGATGGGGACAAGTGTGGGACGACAGCATCAGGTGTGGTGCTGTGGCGTCTCCGTCGTCTGCGTCTCCTGCGTCGCTGGTTTGGAGCTGGTGCAGTTGGCATCAGTCCAGGTTGCCCAGTGTGTGTGTCAGTGACACACTGGTTGTGGGCTGGAACTGGAGGCTGGTGGTCAGCATTCTGTTGCCTGGCCTTGTAGCGTCGCTTGTGGCGACACTGGTGCTCTGTGTGGCCAGACCTCTCACACCAGACACAGTGTTGAAGATGAAGCGCAGGTTTTGAAGGATGTGGGCTGTGTGCTGGCATGGGTGACTGCAGCTGATGTCGCAGGCTGGCGTTCTCAGCTGCGAGTGTGGCCATCTGAGCTTCCAGGCGGACAACAGTGGTGTTGTCTACGCCGGGGCAGGTGTTGTAGGTGTGGCTGTCCTCCCGCAGCCATCGCAGGGCCTCCTTCTTTGTTGCCTCGAAGGTGGTGTCAGGGTGGTCGCGGATGAAGCGCCTGACATCGCGCCTGAGTGCAGCTGGCTGAAGGCCTCTGGCGAAAGCGTCGCGGAGGATGGTCACTGGCACCTGCATCACCCCATCTTCAGCCCTGTTGACCTTGGTCCACAGGTACCGAAGATGTGATGCGTAGTTGGTCACCGTCTCCTTGGGCTGCTGCTGCCTGTTGAAGAAGGTGGTGGCAAGCTCTGTGGCATCTCGCTGATCTCCCCAGTTCTCATCAAGAACCGCAAGGATCTTGGCTGGGGTGTCCACGTCAGTCGCTGGCAGCCTGACGATCTGCTGGCGACATCAGCCTGCAAGGGCTGATATCAGCCAGAGAGAGGCTGTCGCGTCATCCAGGGGCTGTAGCTGGAGAATCAGTCTGGCCTCACTGATGAAGTCGTCGACCTCACTGCTGCCTTCCTCACCGGATAGCGTCGGGAGTTTGGGCAGGAAGTCAGTTGAAGCCATCTTGATGTGGGCGACGTTTCTTCTTGTGGACTTGATGTACCTGCTGCACTGTCTTCTCTCTTCTCCTATGTTAAACTATCCCTATATGACTGTTAGTACAACCTCTTGTCCCTGTACGATCCTAGCTCACAGCGCCAAGTATGTGATAGAGATTAGCTTGGCTAGGAGCTGTGATTTATTAAGAGATATTAAAAGAATTAGCACATCCTATGCTCACAGCGCCAAGTTGTAACAAGGTACACTTGGTGGTAAAGGGCTGTGGTTTAGGGATGGATTGAATTTGGATAAAAGAACTGAAGCCTTAAAGGGAATAATTTTGGATCAATCTTGTGATGGATCTTTATCCTGTCGGCGACGCCACTTTTGTAGCCGTGTACCGAGTGGTTACTGAAGGGTACGGCACAAAAGACTTAACTAAATATGATTAATTGAAGGATAGACAAGATCCCATGCACAGGCCAGGAACATATAGAGGCCAGTCACAAATGGGTTTTTCTATTGTTTTATTTACAATATTCTAAAAGAAGGAGACTAAGAAGAAGAAATAATGAGAAGAAGACAACTAGGAGAAGAACTAAGAAGAAGATAAAAAGAGAACTAGTCTAAGAGAAGACAATGAGAAGAACTAAAAGAGAAGAAGACTAGAAGAGAACTAGTCTAAGAGAAGACAGTGCAGCGATACGTAGGGAGGTGTCACTGTTGTGAGAACACACCCGACACACTGCCCGCGACACAGCAAGAGACAAAGAGAGCAGGTGCTGGCCGCGGCTGGCTCGGGTGTGGAAGTGACCACTCATCACCCGCTCGGCCAATTTATACAAATTAGGCGAACTACAAAGACAATCACGTGGGCTGCAAACCAGATCGTCACTAATCTGAAGAAATCTGATGAGAACTGTGCTTGTTACAAGGTGTTCAGTGACAGATTTCTAGATGACTACTGAACCGATTTGCATCGGATAAGTTGCAAAAGAAAGAGCTCAACGCCTACTTTATAATGAGTGTAAAGTGAAGTGTTGATTATTTAAGATGAATTTATAATCTTAATTTAAGTCACCTGAACAGGGTCAGTTTTAACGAGCTCGTCGCTGAAAATTACAAACTGCGTTAAATCAGTTTCACGTAGGCGAACACAAATGGAATAGATTTAAAGATGGAATTAAGACGATTCTGCCAGTATATAATACTAGTAGTTTACTGATCTGCCAAAAGAGTTATTAATTAATTACGGTGGAACAGAAACACAAGTTTCTTCTCAGCCAATGATGTACCGCGATGCGACATTGGGCGAGCTGTGAGCAGGTGTCTGGCCAGGACAAAATGATGTAAGCAGAGTGACGTCACATATTCCGTGCAAGGGTTAGAAGTGAAAACGTCGTCTGCTCTGGCTTGTGCATGAATAGTGTTGGAGCAAGCATAGCACGCTTGGTCACATTAAAATAAATGAAATAAATAAACAACACATGCACACACATTTCACTTTACAGGCATGTGGATTTCTTTCTTCTTCTGCGTTCACTCGTATGCACACGAGTGGGCTTTTACGTGTATGACCGTTTTTACCCCGCCATGTAGGCAGCCATACTCCGTTTTCGGGGGTGTGCATGCTGGGTATGTTCTTGTTTCCATAACCCACCAAACGCTGACATGGATTACAGGATCTTTAACGTGCGTATTTGATCTTCTGCTTGCACATACACACGAAGGGGGTTCAGGCACTAGCAGGTCCGCACTTATGTTGACCTGGGAGATCGTAAAAATCTCCACCCTTTACCCACCAGGCGCCGTCACCGTGATTCGAACCCGGGACCCTCAGATTGACAGTCCAATGCTTTAACCACTCGGCTATTGCGCCCGTCGGATTTCTTTCAACTTTCAGTCTCGGTTTCACTTTCTCAAGGTGACGTCATTGCGTTCGATCAAATCCATACACGCTACACCACATCTGCTAGGCAGATGCCTGACAGCAGCATAACCCAACACGATAGTCAGGCCTTGAGTGTATGCATGTGTGTTTGTGTACCTGACCTCGAGTGCAAGCATATATATATATATTTGTGTACCTATCAGAGTGGATTATTTATTTATTTATTTATATTATTATCTTTTTTTTTATCTTTCTTTCTTTTTTTTTTTTTTTTTTACTTATTTAGTTATATATATATATATATATATATATTTTTTTTTTTTTTTTTTTTTTTTTTTGTACGCTTATAGTTGACTTCATCAAGTTTTTGTGCCATTTTCATATCATTATTATTAGTAGTAGTTTTTTTTAATATATTTTTTTAATTTTTTTATTTTTATTTTTTCTTTCTCAAGGCCTGACTAAGCGCGTTGGGTTACGCTGCTGGTCAGGCATCTGCTTGGCAAGATGTGGTGTAGCGTATATATATGGATTTGTCCGAACGCAGTGACGCCTCCTTGAGCTACTGAAACTGAAACTCAAGAATGAATTTCTTCTTCAGAATCCACCTAGAGGACAACACTCTTGTTGCCATGGGTTCTTTTTTCAGTGCACTAAGTGCATGTTATTATTATTATCATTATTATTTATTCATTTATTTATTTTATTTTATTTATTTATTTATTTTTAAATAATATTATTATTATTTATTTATTTAGTTAGTTATATATTTATTTTATTTTGTACGTTTATAGTTGACTTCATCAAGTTTTTGCGCCTTATACATATTATTAATAGTAGTAGTAGTTCTTTTTTTTTTATGTATTTATCTTTTATTTTCCTCAAGGCCTGACTAAGCGCGTTGGGTTACGCTGCTGGTCAGGCATCTGCTTGGCAAGATGTGGTGTAGCGTATATATATGGATTTGTCCGAACGCAGTGACGCCTCCTTGAGCTACTGAAACTGAAACTCAAGAGTGGATTTCTTCTTCAGAATCCACCTAGAGGACAACACTCTTGTTGCCATGGGTTCTTTTTTCAGTGCACCAAGTGCATACTGCGCACCAGACCTCTGTTTATTTTCTTATCCAAATGACTAGACCCTTAGTTTCAGTTCCAGTTTCAGTAGCTCAAGGAGGCATCACTGCATTCAGACAAATCCATACACGCTAGTATGACAGGAGTCATGATGGCTGCCGGAAAAAGAGGGCACTAGCCAGGGGGACAAAGGGGAGGTTACCTACTTCCGGGAGGTTATTGGCCGTAGTACTTTCGTTTTCTCTGCACAGGCGGATAGTAGTTTGCACAGGACAGGAATGTCAGACCCCTGCCGGAGTCTGCACTAGTTGGGTCACGGTAAAGTATGAGTAACAAGAAAGGCAAGGCCTTCAAGACTCACTTGTGATAAATTAAGTCCCCTAGCATTAATTACAGAGTAATTTCCCTTTTTATCTGCACCAAAACATTTGCAAAATAAATAAAAATTCCATGCTTAGCAAACGAAGTTCCTGTCTGAACAAAAAATGAAAATAATGTTGTGTAAGAATAAGAGGTCAAAGTGCCAAGTTTAGAGAATACAAAAAATATAACAGTAAATGCAGTTTGCATATAATTAGGCTTCTTTTTTTAATTTTTTTGTGCCCATCCCAGAGGTGCAATATTGTTTTAAACAAGATGACTGGAAAGAACTGAATTTTTCCTATTTTTATGCCAAATTTGGTGTCAACTGACAAAGTATTTGCAAAAAAAATGTCAATGTTAAAGTTTACCACGGACACACAGACACACGGACACACACACACACAGACAACTGAACACCGGGTTAAAACATAGACTCACTTTGTTTACACAAGTGAGTCAATTAAAATGACTTTTCACGTTTCATGTTTCACGTTCATCTTATGCAGGGCCCTAGAAATGTGAAAGGTCCTTTCCCTGCCCCTAAGGCTGTGAAAGGTTACAGGACCTTCAACACTGGTGGAAAGATGATGATGATGATGATGACAGCAACGACAACCATGATGCCGATGACCATGATGATGATGATGATGACAGCAACGACAACCATGATGCCGATGACCATGATTATGATGATGATGATGATGATATAGATACTTATATTGCGCCTATCCTCAGTCAGAGACCAAGCTCTAAGCGCTTTACAATCACAGAGTCATTTACACAACAAGCTGCCTACCTGTGCAGAGGCGACTGACAGCTGCTACTGGGCGCTCATCATTCGTTTCCTGTGTCATTCAGTCAGGTTTCAGTCATGCAAACACACACACACACACAGACATGTAACATTTGACATGTATGACCATTTTCTTTACCTACCCCACCAAGCAGGCAACCAGCCATACTCCGTTTTTGGGGGTGCGTATATTTGGTATGTTCTCGTTTCCATAACCCACCAAACGCTGACATGGATCACAGGGTCTTTAACGTGCGTATTTGATCTTCTGCGTGTGTGTGTGTGCAGCCATGCAAAGGGGGTTCAGGCACTGGCACTGAGGTGTGCTTCAGGTGATGACTGTACCTGTGAGGTGAGTGTGGAGCCACACCCGACACAGGTGGACGGCCAGGCCGGCGTTGTACAGCTGTTTCTCCCCGGCCAGCCCCAGCTGCTTCCCCCCACACGGCGACAACTCCTCCAGCGTCAGCGGAGCCGCGATGGACAGAGGGCTCTGCACACAATAATAACAACAACAACAATAATAATAATGCATACTTATTCAGCAGAGAAGCATCGGCCGCCCACACCTGAGATACAAAGATGTTTGCAAACGTGACATGAAGGCGCTTGAGATCAACACTGGGGAGGACCTTACAGATGACCGCAACAGATGGAGAAGCACTCTCAAAAATCAGCTATGGATTGGTGAGGACAAACTGTCAGCTGCTGCAGCAGAAAAGCGAGCTTGCAGAAAAGGGACGGCAGACAACAGACCAGCATCAGCTTACACATGTGACTGCTGCGACAGAGACCGTCTCTCTCGCATCGGTCTCTACAGTCACAGGCGACGCTGCTTGGTCCAAGCAGACAGCCCAATTAGACATTAGGTCGGATATACTCTATCCATCGTCAGCCATGACCGAAGGAGGCCAGTACTACTTATTCAGCACTTTTCTCCCTTAAAGAAAGCTCAAAGCGTTTTACAATAAACAAACACACACACACACACACACATGCAATGACTTACAAAAAGGAAGAAGAAAAAAAATAATGATTTGACGCACAAAGGCATAAAAACAGATTCATCAAAGACTACACCTGTCCCATTTCTTAATTACACACACGCACGCACACACACACACACACACACAGTCTGCATGGGCACTGAACACAACAGAGAGCTGTCAACAGCTGTAGCCATGGACAGAGGGCACTACAAACACACAACACAGAGCTGTCAACAGCTGTAGCCATGGACAGAGGGCACTACACTACAAACACAACACAGAGCTGTCAACAGCTGTAAGCATGGACAGAGGGCACTACAAACACACAACAGAGCTGTCAACAGCTGTAGCCATGGACAGAGGGCACTACAAACACACAACAGAGCTGTCAACAGCTGTAGCCATGAACAGAGGGCACTACAAACACACAACACAGAGCTGTCAACAGCTGTAGCCATGGACAGAGGGCACTACAAACACACAACAGAGCTGTCAACAGCTGTAGCCATGGACAGTGGGCACTACAAACACACAACACAGAGCTGTCAACAGCTGTAAGCATGGACAGAGGGCACTACAAACACAACACAGAGCTGTCAACAGCTGTAGCCATGGACAGAGGGCACTACAAAAAACACAACAGAGCTGTCAACAGCTGTAGCCATGGACAGTGGGCACTACAAACACACAACACAGAGCTGTCAACAGCTGTAAGCATGGACAGGGGCATTTAAAAACCCACAACACAGAGCTGTCAACAGCTGTAAGCATGGACAGAGGGCACTATAAACACAACACAGAGCTGTCAACAGCTGTAGCCATGGACAGAGGGCACTACACTACAAACACAACACAGAGCTGTCAACAGCTGTAGCCATGGACAGTGGGCACTACAAACACACAACACAGAGCTGTCAACAGCTGTAGCCATGGACAGAGGGCACTACACTACAAACACAACACAGAGCTGTCAACAGCTGTAGCCATGAACAGAGGGCACTACACTACAAACACAACACAGAGCTGTCAACAGCTGTAGCCATGGACAGAGGGCACTACAAACACACAACAGAGCTGTCAACAGCTGTAGCCATGGACAGTGGGCACTACAAACACACAACACAGAACTGTCAACAGCTGTAGCCATGAACAGAGGGCACTACAAAAACACAATACACAGAGCTGTCAACAGATGTAACCATGGACAGAGGGCACTACAAAAACACAATACACAGAGCTGTCAACAGCTGTAACCATGGACAGTGGGCACTACAAACACACAACACAGAGCTGTCAACAGCTGTAGCCATGGACAGTGGACACTACAAATACAACAAAGCTGTCAACAGCTGTAGCCATGGACAGAGGGCACTACAAACACACAACAGAGCTGTCAACAGCTGTAGCCATGGACAGAGGGCATTACAAACACAACACAGAGCTGTCAACAGCTGAAATGAAATGAAATTATGGTGCTTAGAGCCTCGCCGACCACTAAGGCCATCTCAAGGCTATCGCCGCGTCAATTACTACTACAAGGCTAAAAAAAACAACCAATTAAAACGAGTCACCACTTCAAACTTTCCACTCCAAAGTTTAAAAAAAAACTTCCATAGTTTAAAACCTTCAAATCTGGTTAAAAAGGTTCACTTCTTTTAAGAAGTCCATCAGCGCCCACGGAGGGACATCACGAAACAAAGTCTTCAAAGAAACCGCCGTGTAATGTCTGCGTCTAACGTCATGCAGATCCCAACAGTCAAGGAGCACGTGTTTCACAGTGAGAGGCTCGTCACAGGGAACGCATCGAGGGGCCTCCTCCCCCTTCAACAAGTAAGAATGAGTAAAAAAAGTGTGCCCCGTACGCAGTCTGCACAGCACAGATTCCTCCTTTCTGTTCTTCACCCCCGAAGGGAGGGTCTCCCCCAGGTCCGGACGGATCTGGAAGAGCTTGTTGTCTATCTGGGTGTTCCATTTCTCTTGCCAAAGATCTTTAACGTAAGAATTGACCTTCCGCTTCATGTCTGTATAGGGTACCAAGGATCTGGACAATTCTTTCTTTACAGCGTTCCTGGCCAGCAGGTCCGCCCTTTCGTTACCACGAATGCCAACATGTCCGGGAACCCAGGCCAACACAACCTCGTATCCTTTCTTCGTTGCGAGAGTAAAAGTTTCATAAAATTCCAGCAGTTTGGGATGAGTGATATTCCTGCAGGCGATCGCCTCCAGGGCTGATAAGGAGTCGGAAAAGATCATGAATCTCTTCTGTTTGGAAGAGAGAACCATTTTTAACCCCAGGACCAGTGCAGTCAGTTCCGCGGTGTATACCGAGCTGTCAGACAGGATGTGTTCTGTTGAGGGCCGGTCAGGAAAGGCGGGACAGAACGCAGATGCGGCGACTCCGTCCTCTGACTTGGAACCGTCAGTGAAGATGCCTTGAAAGGTGGGGAATTTGTGGCACAGTTCCGAAAAGTAGGTTCTGTAGGCCAGAGAACTGGTGGTGTCCTTACGGTACGAGGCCAGATCAAAACGGACCTCAGGTGTTGTAAAGGTCCACGGGGGGCTGTCAGGGAACTTAGAGAAATCTGAGATGCCACCGACATCCAGATCGGCATTTTCCAAGTGCGGCTGAATGCGGAGTCCGAGAGGAGGTATGCAGTTTGGGTTGTCTGTAAATTTCTTATCGAAAGGGTTGTTGAATACAGCATCGTAAGCAGGGTTTGTAGGTTCCGAAAACAATTTCAAATAATAGTTCAGGGTCAGCTTCAGTCTGCGGTTGGAAAGAGGCGGTTCCCCCGCCTCTGCATACAGGCTGTGCACAGGGGTGGTGCGGAAAGCACCCAAGCTGAGACGGAGCCCTTGGTGGTGTACAGGGTCCAACAGTTTCAGGTAGGACGGTCTGGCCGAGCCGTATACAACACTTCCATAATCCAGTTTGGACCGGACCAGGGCTCTGTAGAGGTGCAAGAGAGTCCTCTTATCAGCACCCCAGTTCGTGTGTGCCACAACTCGGATGATGTTCAGGGCTTTTAGGCAAGATATTTTCAGCTGTTTAATGTGGCTGAGAAAATTCAGCTTCTGATCGAAGACGACCCCTAGAAATCTGGCTTCCTTGACCGCCGGGATGGTGGATGTTCCCAGACGGATTTCAGGGTCCTGATAGAATTGGCGAAAATTATGAAAGTGGATGCATTCAGTTTTGGAGGACGAAAATGTGAAGCCATTCTCCTCTGCCCAACACTGGATTTTGTTGACGCAGAGCTGAAGCCGTCGCTGGATGCTGGCGTACGTGCTGCCGGTTGCATATAAAGCAAAATCATCCACGAACAGCGAGCTGTCCGATCCTTTCTGAACGGATTGAACGATGTCATTAATTTTGATGCTGAACAGAGCAGGCGACAGGATGCTCCCCTGCGGGACACCCAGCTCCTGCTCGTGAATGTCGGACAGGGTGGTGCCGACTCTCACCTGGAATTGTCTGTCTTGTAAAAAATTGTGGATAAACTGAGGCAGGTGTCCTCGGAAGCCGAACTTGTGCAAGTCGGAAAGAATACCAAATTTCCACGTGGTATCGTAAGCTTTCTCCAGGTCAAAAAATATGGCCACCACATGTTGTTTGTTGACGAAAGCATTTCTTATCGTGGTTTCCAGACGAACCAGATGGTCAACGGTAGAGCGATGCTTGCGGAAACCGCACTGTTCCTTCGCCAGAAGGCCGTCGGTCTCTAGTTTCCACATCAGTCTACCGTTGACCATCTTCTCCATCAGTTTGCAGACGCAGCTGGTCAGTGCAATTGGGCGGTAGTTGGAGGGGTTCGAGGGGTCTTTTCCCGGTTTCGGCAGCGGGATTATGAGGGCTTTCCGCCAGGAGGGTGGAAAGAAGCCTGTGACCCAGATGTGGTTATAAACTTTAAGCAGGGTGTCCAGACAGGTTTGGGGAAGGTGCTTTAGGAGTTTATAATGGACTTCGTCCATTCCTGGACAGGAATCCGTACAGGTCTGAAGGGCAGATTTAAGTTCGTTCATTGTGAAAGGAAGGTTGTAATTCTCTGTGTTGTCGGAAAAGAAGTTACATGGTGTTTTTTCTGACAGGTTTTTGGTTTTAAGAAAGCGAGCAGATTTGTTAGCAGATCTCGAGTTCTGTTCTATTGTGGAGGCAAGCAAATTGGCAACTGCTTTCTTCTCTGTGACCAGAGCGTCTGAAAGTTTAAGATGGTGGAAGGTCGGGCATGCGTTTTTGCCCTTAATTCTTTTTAAAACCCTCCACACTTTCTTCTTGGGTGTGTTGGAGGTTAAGGAAGAGCAGAAATCTCTCCAAGACTTCCTCTGGCTCTTTTTAAAAACATACCTGGCTTTCGCCCTCAGCTGTTGATGGGTTCGAACGCTATCGGACTCCGGTCTCCGAAAGACGCGTCGCTGCGCTCTCTTCCGAGACTTGCGGGCCTCCCGACATTCCGCGTTGAACCAGGGCGTTCTAGGGACCCGAGGCTTGGAGGTAGACGATGGGACTGCTGCTTTGGCGCAATCTAAAACGATCCGAGTCAGAGCATCAGCAGGGTCCTTGCTTTTCAATACTGTTTCTTCCTGCAGCTCAGCTCTTATCTTGGTGGTAAAAAAACTCCAGTCTGCTTTGTCGTAGTACAGGCGGTCAGGCAGAGAGTCACCTTCTCCATCTGTGGGGCGGAGGATGACAGGAAAGTGGTCACTCCCGTGCAGATCGTCGTGCACTTTCCACTCGTAGTCCAGGACCAACGATGGATCGCAGACCGACAGATCTAAACACGAGAGCTTTCCAGAGGACAGATGCAGGTAAGTGGGAGACTTGTCGTTAAGACAACACAAGTCCATGTCAGAGAGAAGGTTTTCTAAGAGAAGACCTCGGGCTGATGTCATCTCACTTCCCCAGAGCGGGGAGTGTCCGTTGAAGTCGCCCAACAGTAAAAACGGACGTGGGAGCTGGTCGACCAGGTTCATGAGGTCCTGCCTCAGAACACGGACGGAAGGGGGAAGGTAGAGAGAGCAGACAGTGATGGTTTTCTCGAGCGTGACTCTGACTGCCACCGCCTGTAAAGGGGTGCTTAAAAGAACTGTACTGTATAAAAGGGACTTTCGAATAAAAAGAGCGACACCTCCCGTCAACCCCTCTTGCTTCGGTTGAGCGGGTTTAAAAACGGAGTTAAAACCAGAGAGAGATAAAACCTTGCCATCTCTTTGCAGAGTCTCCTGCAGTGCCAGCACTGAAGGTTTCAAAGCACGACAAAGCAGCTGGAGTTCCTGGAAGTTGGCATAGAATCCCCGGATATTCCAGTGGATCACTGCCATTAAAAAGGTTGTTTTTAAAAAAAAATAAAGCAGCAGCCTATTCCATCGCTACCCCCTGCTCCTCCACTTGCGGTGGCTCAAGGTCCGCCAGGATGGAATATTTGTTCTTTGACATAAATTTTTCGGGTTCAGACCGGGTCGGAATATCCACCACCTCGGCCCCTCCCGATCCCGCCGTGGCCGCAGCCCTCCCCTCCTTGAGTTTTGGAGGTGCGGGGGGCTTCCGGCCACTTCCGCCAGCCCGAGGGCCAGGCAGACGAGAGGCGGGGCGAGGGGGCCCGGGGGGTGGGGTGGGGCGGGAGGCGGACAACGTGCCTCCACCCGAGGCTTTTCTCTCCCGCCCAGCAGCCCCTGAGGACTGCCGCGCAGGATGGGAAGGGGTGGACACAGCGCCTCCACCCAAGGCCGACGGTTCCGACGAGGCGGTTAAGTCGTCCGTCTGCGTTCCTGTGGACGTCATCTGGACTGCGACGTCCACCGTCCCGGATCTGACGACAGAGGCATACGACATCCTAGGCGACGCGGCCTCCACCTGTTTCCTTGCCTCAAAGAAGGAAATTTTCTGTTCTGTCTTGACTTTCTGAATTTGTTTTTCTTTCTTCCAGGCGGGGCAGTCCTTCGATGAGGACGGGTGGCCACCTCCGCAGTTCGCACACAGGGCTGCACTGACGCAATCGCCCTGGTGCGCCGCCTTCGAACAGGTGCCACACGCCTCTTCCTCCTTACATCTGTCTCTCACGTGTCCGAATTTCTGACACTTAAAGCATCTCAGAGGGGACGGTACGTACAGGCTGACATTAACTAGCAGGTATCCGACCCGAATGTCCTTGGGGACATCCGGGCAGCAGAAGGTGAGGAAGAAAGTGTTGGTCGGGACTCTGTCCGACCCCTTCCTCACCGTCACCCTGTACACATCGGTCACTCCCTGAGAGGACAGTTCGCTCTTGATCTCGGCCTCAGACACACCTTTCAACTCCGGGCATCTGATGACTCCCTTAGAGCAGTTGAGACCTTTGTGAGGGGAAATCTTCACCGCCCTATCCACGAAAGTGGTCGCCTTCAGAAGGAGCTGTGTCTGTCTTTTGGATTCTGTCTGTACTAAAAACGCTCCGCTCCTCAGCCTCTTGATGGATCTGAGCGATCCTGCCAGGCACTGAAAGCCCTTCTGGACAGCGAAGGGGCTGAGAGCTGACAAGGGCTTGTCGTCATCAGCGCCCTCCATCACTAGCCATGATGGCCAAAAACCAGAGGTCTCGACGACCTCCGACTCAGAGTCTGAGTCGTCCGTTCCCTGTCGTCGTCTTTTTCCGAGTTTGGGGGGGTGTATTTGTTTAGGATTCATGTTGAAAGAAAAATGTGAATTCATCCCTCCCTTACCCACCCACCATGGGGTCCAACTTAGGGGCCAGGGTCAAGGGAACACCAGCTTGACCCCTTCCAGGTTTCGGGAGGGATATACAACCAGCAGCCCAGCTCCAACGTGCTCCCCCCCGATCATGCCCAGCTCCCGGGGACAGAGAGCCGAGCACTACGGGGGTTACCTTCGTCAGCCACTAAACTGCCAGTCTTGACCCAGCCCCACGAAGGGGTAGCCGATTGACACACACGGGCCAATGTGTGCCGCCTGTCTTAGGAGAGGTCCGAGCCAAAGGGATGTGTTGAGAGCAGCGTGCTCTCTCAATCCCCAGGATCTCATTCCCCTCCATCACAGGTCGCGCCGCAC
Source organism: Babylonia areolata (assembly GCF_041734735.1). NCBI lineage: Eukaryota > Metazoa > Mollusca > Gastropoda > Neogastropoda > Buccinidae > Babylonia > Babylonia areolata. The sequence goes on along the minus strand of NC_134906.1, from coordinate 7,199,130 downwards.
GGCAAACACGGCGGGCCTAAAGGAGGCCGCAGAGAAAAAAGAATGTGGAAAAGAAGGCTTGATGGGGAGCTGAGGACAGAAAAGAGGCGGTAAAAAGAAGAACAAAGAATAGCGAAAGGGACAGTGGGTCACGTTTAGTTTGGGCCTCACTCACGACCTGTTCGGCATGGGAAGCCCTATCAGGGGCATCAGTACAAAACCACCACTTATTCAGCCCTAACAGCTACGATGGCTATGTAGGCTGTCAATTAAGACCTGGGACCAGAGCACCAAACCCCAAGAAGCACTGATGCCCCCGCCGACATAGCTCGCTCGATCACTGGCCACTAAGCCTCCCGACCACGACAAGGTAGTGACCCTCCCGGGAGTGGGTCAGGAGAACACCAGCCTGACCCCCTCCAGGTTTCGGGAGGCTGTCAACAGCTGTAGCCATGGACAGAGGGCACTACACTACAAACACAACACAGAGCTGTCAACAGCTGTAGCCATGGACAGAGGGCACTACAAACACACAACACAGAGCTGTCAACAGCTGTAACCATGGACAGAGGGCACTACAAACACACTACACAGAGCTGTCAACAGCTGTAGCCATGGACAGAGGGCACTACAAACACACTACACAGAGCTGTCAACAACTGTAGCCATGGACAGAGGGCACTATAAACACAACACAGAACTGTCAACAGCTGTAGCCATGGACAGTGGGCACTACAAACACAACACACAGCTGTCAACAGCTGTAGTCATGGACAGAGGGTACTACAAACACACAACAGAGCTGTCAACAGCTGTAACCATGGACAGAGGGTACTACAAACACACAACACAGAACTGTCAACAGCTGTAACCATGGACAGAGGGCACTACAAACACACAACACAGAGCTGTCAACAGCTGTAGCCATGGACTGAGGGCACTACAAACACACAACACAGAACTGTCAACAGCTGTAACCATGGACAGAGGGCACTACAAATACACAACACAGAACTGTCAACAGCTGTAGCCATGGACTGAGGGCACTACAAACACAACACAGAGCTGTCAACAGCTGTAACCATGGACACACACACACACACACACACACATATCAGTATTCAAAAGAACTCAGAACATACCTCAATCTCAAGAGAGCGGTTCAAGATCACTTGCATAGCGGAGTCGGGCTGAGTAACCGTTATGGCAGGTGCCCCTTTCTGCAGCAAACAAACAAAAAGTTTTCTCTCTCTTTTTTTTTCCCTTTCTTTTGCCCATCATCTGTACCATTTCAGTAGCATTACTCCCATACCGCTCATTCTGAGTCCCCATCCCCACCCTCTCCCCCAAATCAACACCACACCCGGGTTTGTCTGTGAAAGTCCCAGCGTCGGCAGTCCACAGGGAACCATCGATGTTAGGTCGCCAGGAGGCCACACACCAAAGGAGACCCTGCACTGCTGCTGAGTCACTTCAGTGGTGTTCAGCAGTACCTATTCTGATTTAAAGTACTTAGGACACAACCTACTAAGCTCCCCCTATTGACGGCAATACGGGCTTAGTCAAGGAGTCAGACTAAGTGAATGTTTCCCCCAGAAAGGAGACCGGCAACACGCCCCTCCAACAACAGTCCCCCATGAGTCTGTGACACTGAAGACCTTGACAAGACTCACCCCAAGCATCATCTGTTGCCAGCATTGATGGCCTAGAGGTAACGCGTCCGCCTAGGAAGCGAGAGAATCTGAGCGCGGCGCTGGTTCAAATCACGGCTCGGCCGCCCGATATTTTCTCCCCATCCACTAGACCTTGAGTGGTGGTCTGGACGCTAGTCATTCGGATGAGACGATAAACCGAGGTCCCGTGTGCAGCATGCACTTAGCGCACGTAAAAGAACCCACGGCAACAAAAGGGTTGTTCCTGGCAAAATTCTGTAGAAAAATCCACTTCGATAGGAAAAACAACTCAAACTGCACGCAGGAAAAAAAAAAAAAAAAAAAAAGGGTGGTGCTGTAGTATAGCGACGCGCTCTCCCTGGGGAGAGCAGCCCGAATTTCACACAGAGAAATCTGTTGTGATAAAAAGAAATACAAATACAAATCTGTTGCATCACTATCTAACTATTCCATGCGATGGCAATGACTTATTTCTGTTGCATCACTATATTAAACCATTCCATAGGATAGGCAATGACTGATTTCACCCACCTTAACATGCCAACCTTTGGCATCCATCCATCTTAAAGATGAATACCTTTGGTGTCCACCTACCTTGAAGATGCCAACCTTTGGCGTCCACCCACTTAAAACATGCACACTTTTCCACATGCTAACCTCTTGTGTCCATCCACCTTAAACATGCCAACCTTTCGTGTCCACCAACCTTGAACATGCCAACCTTTGGCGTCCATCCACCCTGAACATGCCAACCTTTGGTGTCCACCCACCTTAAACATGCCTACCTTTGGTGTCCACCCACCTTAAACATGCCAACCTTTGGTGTCCACCCACCTTAAACATGCCAACCTTTGGCGTCGTTCCACCTTGAACATGCCAATCTTTGGTGTCCGTTCACCTTAAACATGCCAACCTTTGGTGTCCACCTACCTTGAAGATGCCAACCTTTGGCGTCCACCCACTTAAAACATGCACACTTTTCCACATGCTAACCTCTTGCGTCCGCTCACCTTAAACATGCCAACCTTTGGTGTCCACCCACCTTAAACATGCCTACCTTTGGTGTCCACCCACCTTAAACATGCCAACCTTTGGTGTCCACCCATGCCAACCTTTGGTGTCCACCCACCTTAAACATGCCAACCTTTGGTGTCCACCCACCTTAAACATGCCAACCTTTGGTGTCCGTTCACCTTAAACATGCCAACCTTTGGTGTCCACCCACCTTAAACATGCCAACCTTTGGCGTCCATCCACCTTAAACATGCCAACCTTTGGTGTCCGTTCACCTTAAACATGCCAACCTCTGGTGTCCACCCACCTTAAACATGCCAACCTTTGGTGTCCACCCACCTTGAAGATGCCAAACCTCTGGTGTCCACCCACCTTAAAGATGCCAGCCTTATGCCAGGCGATGTCCTGCAGCGTGTTGCCCAGCAGGTTTGTGTGGTCCAGGTCCAGGGAGGTAACCCCACACACCACAGGGGAGCGAACCAGGTTGGTGCTGTCGTACTGACCGCCGATGCCCACCTCTAGCACCGCTACGTCCACCCCCTCCCTCACGAAGACGTACAGCGCCATCACCGTCAGGAAGCTGAAGTAGGGTGGCATGCCACTCTCATGCTCATCCTGGGCAGACAGATAACCCACACTGGTCCTTCAATATATATATATATTTTTTAATGCATTTGAAAAACATAAAAACTCCAGATTCAAGACTGGTTTATGGTCCAGACACACATTCCACTTTCAAGGAGGTATATGTACACGGGTACAAAGCTACAGAGGTACAGAAATTCATAGAACATTCATTCATTAAAAAGAGAGAGAGTGTGGGCGGAGAGAGAGAGGGGAGGGGGGGAGATAGTTAAGGACACACTTTATTTTTATTTGTAGTTTTTTTTATGTAGGTGTGTTAGAATGATTTCTTTCTTTCTTTCTTTCTTTCTTTCTTTCTTCTTCTTTACTTTCTTTCATTTTCCTCATTCATTTAGTCTTTTGTTTATTTATTTGTTGTTTTTTTTTCTTCTTACTGCCTTTTTTTTTCTTTTTGTTGTTTGTTCTGTTTGTTGTTTTTCTGTGTGTGTTTTTTGTTTTACCTTAATTTCTTTTGTCATCCATTCATTTCTTTGCCCACTTCAGATTCAGATCAATCCAAACGATCATGACAAAAAGGGACAATACTACTTTTAAAAATATCTTTAACACTGAACACAATGTCAATGTTCACAAGATATACAACCCCAACAGATCATGAGACAAAGGGACAAAACTGCTTCAAAACTATATCGTAAAACTGTAAAGTTCACTCCCCTTTACTAACATTACACTGATTATAACAAACTGATTATAAGCAACTTCTAATTAACAACACTGAAATTCTTTACTACTACTGATAATAATCTTAATTCTACTGCACAATTTTCAACTCTGTTACATGCTTAATTTCCAACTGTGCTACAAGTGTGTGATGCACTGTGTTGTGTCAAGCAGTTCCAAGTGTTGACTTCCAGGCAATAGCCTTCATTTTCTAAGGAGGAACAGGGTACCTGTAACACTGTTTTACAAGTTTACATGAACAGGAGTGTGATTTCTGACTTTCGTCATTTGCACCACCAATAAAATGCTAAACATCTTAAAAAAAAAAAAAAAAAAAAAAACTTGAAAAAAGCAAATATGCCTACCCTAAACCCCCACCAACAGACAGTCAGTCAAACACCCTCTGCCCTCCTCCAAAAATAACACCAAAAAAAAAAAAAAAAAAAAAAACGCAAAAAAACAAACAATTCCAAACTACATCAATAATCCCGATCACATGACATTCATGTTCCCAAGTGCTGGGAGAGTGACCTACCTTACTGGCCTGCAGCTGGTTGAACACATCCCAGAAGCTCCGGCTGAACAGATCACGGTCGATCGGTCGTCCATTAATGCGAATCCGCTCACGAACCTCAATCAGATGCGGAGAACTGCACCAACAGTAGCACATGACAGGGCTTTTGTAGTATTCAAAACATTGGGGGTCCCAGGCACTGTGTAAGTTTACTTTTTTTTTTTTTTTCTTTTTATCACAACAGATTTCTCTGTGTGAAATTCGGGCTGCTCTCCCCAGGGAGAGAGCGTCGGTATACTACAGCGCCAAGAATTTTTTTGTATTTTTCCTGCGTGCAGTTTTATTTGTTTTTCCTACTGACGTGGATTTTTCTACAGAATTTTGCCAGGAACAACCCTTTTGTTGCCGTGGGTTCTTTTATGTGCGCTAAGTGCGTGCTGCACACGGGACCTTGGTTTATCGTCTCATCCGAATGACTAGCGTTCAGACCACCACTCAAGGTCTAGTGAAGGGGGAGAAAATATTGGCGGCTGAGCCGTGATTTGAACCAGCGCGCTCAGATTCTCTCGCTTCCTAGGCAGACGCGTTACCTCTAGGCCATCACTCCACTAAAAAAAAGTTGTAATCACAACTGAATCCGTACATATGAAGGCCTGAATACTTTCCAGTCATAATCGTCAAGGTTTCTGGCCCAAAGAAACAGATACGTGAAACAACTCTTCTTCACAGATTAAGATCTAAGTGCCAGGCTGAAGCTCCCACAAAAGATTTTCACCCTTTGTTCTAGAAATTTTTGCAAGGTCCCAGTGAGCCACTTGATGAATATGCAGTCCTTTTCATTTTCAAAGGGTCAGGGACGCACATTTCTGCGTTATCAGAAGCAGTGAATGTACGTTTCCGCGCTATCAGAAGCAGTGACTATTTCTCTCAGGGACGCAGTGGTAAGAACAGGGAGAGCTAGACAACACAAGGTCTTCAGATAAGAAGCCCCCTTCCGTCAAGTGTTTTTGCACTGAACTTCTTGCACACGAAGCTAAGGGCCAGAGGGAGTTAAGGGCCAAAACACTCGACTGAGGGGGGCTTCTTCTCTGAAGACTTATTTCCCTCAGTGAAGCAAATTTCTGCATTATTATCAGAAGCAGTGACAGAAAAAGCAGAATGCCATTTCCCTAAATGATCCCTCTTTCTTCTTCTTCTGTGTTCGTGGGCTTCAACTCCCACGTTCACTCGTATGTACGCGAGTGGGCTTTTACGTGTATGACTGTTTTTACCCCGCCATGTAGGCAGCCATACTCTGTTTTCGGGGGTGTGCATGCTGGGTATGTTCTTGTTTCCATAACCCACCAAACGCTGACATGGATTACAGGATCTTTAATATGCGTATTTGATCTTATGCTTGCGCATACACACGAAGGGGGTTCAGGCACTGGCAGGTCTGCACATATGTTGACCCGGGAGATCGTAAAAATCTCCACCCTTTACCCACCAGGCGCCGTCACCGTGATTCGAACACGAGACCCTCAGATCGAAAGTCCAACGCTTTAACCATTCGGCTATGGCGCCCGTCATATCCCTCTTTCCAAATACATCATCAGCATCAACGTTTCTGTGACTGCCACCTGTTGCACCATTCTCCACTCCCAAAGGACTTGCTCCAAACATAACCAGCCAACCCACCACAATGCTTTCTGAAGATTTTTCATTAAAAAACACACAAAAAAAGTGTGATAAAGCATCAACAGAACACAGACTTGCTTTCAAAGCTGCCAAATTAAAATAATCATTGATGACAATACATTCACAAGATTTCCCAACAGAAGAATAACCGTTTTACTGGAAACTGGTCCATTAATCATCTAGAGAGTCAAATGAGAAAGAACGAAGTGTTAATTCTGTCCCTCAAAACATATTCTGAATAAAGCGATTTGGGTTGCCAGCAAACCAGCCCAGAGCAAATGTCCATTGACATTTTGGATATCATGCAACACCTCAGTCATAATGCACCTTGGGACAGGTGCAACAGGTTAACGGCTGAAGAGTTGGACTGAGAGTCCTGGGTCCGAATCTCTGTCATGGAGCCTGGTGGGTTAAGGGTGGAGATTGTTCCAAACTCCCGTGTCAACAGATATACGCTTTCAAGTGTACACACATGCAGAAGATCGAATGCTCATGCTAAAGATCCAAAAATCCATGTCAGTGACTGGTGGGTCACGGGAACAAGAACATACCCAGTTGTCACACCTCCCCCACAAAACAAAAGTATGGCTGCCTACATGGCGGGATAAAAAGCCCAGGAAGACAGAGAACAAAGCACATTGGACGCTGGTTATCTGACCTGAAAATGCCGGTCTTGTAGCCGTACTGCCGCAGGATGCTTTCAGTGAAGGCACAGGTGGACCCTTTTCCCTTGGTGCCCGTCACATGAATCACCGACAGCTTGTCCACATCGTCCAGCTGACACACACATGACACATTGTCCACATCGTCCAGCTGACACACACATGACACACTGTCCACATCGTCCAGCTGACACACGCAAGACATTGTCCACATAGTCCAGCTGACACAGACATGACACATTGTCCACACTGTCCAGCTGACACACACATGACAAACTGTCCACATCGTCCAGCTGACACACACATGACACATTGTCCACATCGTCCAGCTGACACACACAAGACACATTGTCCACATCATCCAGCTGACACACACATGACAAATTGTCCACATCGTCCAGCTGACACACACATGACAAACTGTCCACATCGTCCAGCTGACACACACATGACACATTGTCCACATCGTCCAGCTGACACACACAAGACACATTGTCCACATCGTCCAGCTGACACAGACATGACACATTGTCCACATCGTCCAGCTGACACAGACATGATGTGTAATCTATGTCAGTGTTGGAGAATGGAAACACGACGCTGTAATCTATGTCGGAGAATGGAAACATGACGCTGTAATCTATGTCAGTGTTGGAGAATGGAAACACGACGCTGTAATCTATGTCCGTGTTGGAGAATGGAAACATGACGCTGTAATCTATGTCAGTGTTGGAGAATGGAAACACGACGCTGTAATCTATGTCGGTGTTGGAGAATGGAAACATGACGCTGTAATCTATGTCAGTGTTGGTGAATGGAAACACGACACTGTAATCTATGTCGGAGAATGGAAACATGATGCTGTAATCTATGTCGGAGAATGGAAACACGACGCTGTAATCTATGTCCGTGTTGGAGAATGGAAACATGACGCTGTAATCTATGTCAGTGTTGGAGAATGGAAACATGATGCTGTAATCTATGTCAGTGCTGGAGAATGGAAACACGACGCTGTAATCTATGTCAGTGTTGGAGAATGGAAACACGACGCTGTAATCTATGTCAGTGTTGGAGAATGGAAACACGACGCTGTAATCTATGTCAGTGTTGGAGAATGGAAACACGACGCTGTAATCTATGTCAGTGTTGGAGAAAGGAAACATGATGCTGTAATCTATGTCAGTGTTTGCTGGAGAAAGGAAACGTGATGCTGTGGACTACGGACATGGGGACTGCGATAGATGAACACAGGTGTAGCCATGTATGGGGGATTCGGAATGAAAGGCGTGGGAGTAATGCCATTTAAAAGGTTCAGATGATGGGGCAGCAAAAACTAAAAAAACAGACTTCATTGTATTGTATTGTATTGCATTGCATTACTCTTTTTGTCACCACAGATTTCCCTGTATGAAATTCAGGCTGCTGTGCCCAGGGAGAGCAAGTGGCTACAATGAGAGCACCACCCGTTATTTTTTTTCATTTTTTTTCCCTGCCTGAGATTTTATTTGTTTTCCTGTCGAAGTGGGCTTTTCTACAGAATTTTGCCTGGGACAACCCTTTTGTTGGTGTGGGTTCTTTCACGTGCGCCAAGTGCATGCTGCACACAGGACTTCGGTTTATCGTCACATCCGAATGACTAGCGTCCAGACCATTACTCAAGGCTAAATGGAGGGGAAAAAAATACTGGGAAGTGTGGGGTTTGACCCCATGCGCTCAGATTCTCTCGCTTCCTGGGTGGACGCGTTAACTTCTAGGCCAACGCTCCACTGTGTGACTTACCGAGATCCCCACCCGCTGCAGGTAGTTGATCATGTTGGGGATGTTGTGCTTCCTCGACTCGTTCCGGTGCTGCAGCGACCTCCTGATGGTCTCCGCGTTCGACTGCAAGGAGTTCAGCGCCACCACCGCCTCCTGGGACACAGCAAAGATGTAACGAGCTGGTCAACACATACTGTGACTTCATGATGATGTATGTACAAAAACTATCCTGTAAACAAGCGTCTGGTGATGCTGTTTGTTTGTTTCTTTTCTTTTTTTTTTCTTTCTTTTTTTTTTAAACACTGCTTTGGAAGAACTTTTTTAAGAAGAGAAAGGAAAAAGAAACTAATAATAAATAAAAAAAATCAGTGATTCAATGAAAAATCATTTCTGAGAACTATTAACGGTTCTGTTAAATAATAATTCCAATTTTTTTTCCCGTTTTTACTGTTATTTTTTCTTCCTTTTATTTTATTGCTGTTTTTTTAAACTGCTGCACAAACAGACCTGCATTATTGTGCTGTTCAGAATTGTATTGATTTAATCATGTTCAGAATTTCACACACGCAACAGTGACAGGCCCAGAATGTTAAATTATCCTGGTCATTATCTGTGTACATCAAGACGAATTAAACACCTGCATTCCTCTCTCTCTCTCTCCCTCCCTGCCTCCCTCTCTCTCTCTCGCTGTCTCTCTCCGTCTCTCTCAGTAAGTCAGTCTTTATCTCCCTCCAACTCAATACCTCTTTACCAGTCAACATTTCTTTCTCTCTCTTCAAATCTCACAAACACACACAGACAATGACAAAGGAAGAGTGAGAGACAGACAGACAGACAGCCACCAAGAGAAAGACAAAGAGACACAGAAAGAGACAGACCAAAAGAGAGAGAGAAAAAAACAACAAGCAGAGTGTATCTGAGGTCTGCAATCACCACATCATTCAGTCACAACACCACTGACCCCCTGAGTGCCAGGAAGAAAAGAAAAAACCAAACAAAGCGAAGTTTCCTGCCATAAATCAAAATCCAGAATAAACACCCTTCTTCTTCGTATTCTTCTTCATTTTGTATTTGTATTTTGTATTTGTATTTCTTTTTATCACAACAGATTTCTCTGTGTGAAATTCGGGCTGCTCTCCCCAGGGAGAGCGCGTCGCTACACTACAGCGCCACCCTTTTTTCTTTTTTTTTTCCCTGCGTGCAGTTTTATTTGTTTTTCCTATCGAAGTGGATTTTTCTACAGAATTTTGCCAGGAACAACCCTTTTGTTGCCGTGGGTTCTTTTACGTGCGCTAAGTGCATGCTGCACACGGGACCTCGGTTTATCGTCTCATCCGAATGACTAGCGTCCAGACCACCACTCAAGGTCTAGAGGAGGGGGAGAAAATATCGGCGGCTGAGCCGTGATTCGAACCAGCGCGCTCAGATTCTCTTGCTTCCGAGGCGGACGCGTTACCTCTAGGCCATCACTCCATGGGCAGCAACTCCCATGCTCACTTGTATACATGTACACGAGTGGGCTTTTATGTGTATGACCCTTTTTAACCCCGCCATGTGGGCAGCCTTACTCCGTTTTCAGGGGTAAATAAACATCCCAAAACAGAAAATGGTCCGGAGACCACTCTTGATCAAAAAGATTGAATTGTCAGCCTTCTGGAGTTGTTTCCCTTCATTTCATGATTTTATCAGTGACATTACTATTTGCACATGTGTATATAATTATGGCACTCATGGGGTCAATAATAATTATTTTAAAAAAATAATAATAAAAAAATAAAAATAAAAAAACCCAGCAGTGACAGCATAAATCTACATAACCAAATGAAAATGAAAATCAATCAATCTTCTTCTTCTTCTGCGTTCGTGGGCTGCAACTCCCACGTTCACTTGCATGTACACAAGTGGGTTTTTACGTGTATGACCATTTTTACCCCGCCATGTAGGCAGCCATACTCCGCTTTTGGGGGTGTGCATGCTGGGTATGTTCTTGTTTCCATAACCCACCGAACGCTGACATGGATTACAGGATCTTTAACGTGCGTATTTGATCTTCTGCATGCATTTACACACGAAGGGGGTTCAGGCACTAGCAGGTCCGCACATATGTTGACCTGGGAGATCGGAAAAATCTCCACCCTTTACCCACCAGGCCGTCACCGTGATTTGAACCCGGGACCCTCAAATTGACAGTCCAACGCTTTAACCACTCGGCTATTGCGCCCGTCATCAATCAATCAAAAACACTTTATTAATCCACATGGAAATTAAGCTGTGCAATCACAGGCTCGTTGCGTTGTAGAGACTAGCATAAAATCATCATGCGCAACACAAGAGATTAAAACTAGTCAAATAAGAATTCCCAATAGCTGACGATAGACTATCCGCCCCCCCCCCCCCCCTTCCCACCCCTCCCCCCATGTCCGCACACACACATACTCATGTTAAGTCAATAGGGTATTGCACAACAATATTATTTACAAATGAAAACATAAAACAAAAAAAGGGTATATAGTACTAAAAATGACATGCGCGCACGCATGCACGCACGCACACACACACACACAAAATGAAAAGGACATAGCTTACGACCCAGTCAGCCTGAGAAGACAAAGGACAGTTTTCAAAACAAGGACGGAACTGAAAAGAAAGAAACCAACCATCTGTTGAGACAACAGTCTGTTCTGACTAGACAAGTCCATTCTCTTCTCCCGCCACCATGCCAACGCCTTCATAATTATAGTAGTTAAATAATAATAATAATAATAATAATAATAACAACAACAACAATAAAACAATAATTAAGTATTCATTACAGTACTACTAGTAATAATGATGATAATGATGATGATGAGACTACTTCTACTACTACTAGTACTGATAAGAATAATAATAATAATTATTATTATTATTATTATTATACATCAATAATAGCAGCAGCAGTAGCAGCAGCAGTAGTAGTAGTAATAATAATAATAATAATAATAATATGATAATTATATGACAACATACACCTACAGTATAGCACCATTTCTCTCAAACACAAAGAGCTCAGGGTGCTTTACAAAAAAAAAAAAAAAAGAAAAAGAAAAAAAGGTTACAAATTAACATGAACCGCTTATGATCATTCTCTCTTTCTCTCTCCCCCACTCTGTGTCCTTTATGCAGGGAATCCAGAGAGGATGAAGTCCATTTTGTTTTGAAATGTCCTGTCCTTAATGACCTACAAATCCAGCTCATTCCTAAAAAAATATTATGTACATCCGTGTACGTTTCGACTGTGTTTACTGATGTCATCGGTGGACGAAAACACTATACGTAGTTTTGCTTTGTTTCTCTATAAAGCATTTCATTTAAGAGAGACATTTATATCCTAGTTTTATTGGAGCTTGTTATGGGATATGCTGCACTGTTTGCATTAACAATTGCAATGACACATACGAAAACAAAATTTTGTTGTTGCCCCCTGTTCATATGGGGCTATGGCCTTGACTGAATAAACCATCTTGATTCTTGAATCTCTCCCCCACTCCCCGCTCCCTCCCCCCTCCTCATTCCTGACAGTGAAGCTGGCAGGCCTCCAGAAACTTGTAGGAAACTGACTGCTTGCAGACAGGTTCTGAAAAGATGAGTTTTTAGTGATGACCAAAGGGCCGAGACAGCGTCAGAACCGATATGAAATAGAAGGTTACTCCAAGCATCAGGAGCAGTAAAGGGAACAGAGCGCTCGCCGTAGAGTCTGGTATTTCTTCTTCCTCTTTGTTCGTGGGCTGTGACTCCTCCGTTCACTCGTATGTACACAAGTGGGCTTTTACGCATATGACTGCTTTTACCCCACTGTGAAGGCAGCTATACTCCATTTTCGGGGGTGTGCATGCTGGGTATGTTCTTGCTTCCATAACCCACTGAAAACTGACATGGATTACAGGATCTTTATTGTGCGTATTTGATCTTCTGCTTGTGCATACATGCGAAGGGGGTTCAGGCACAAGCATGTCTACACATATGTTGACCAGGGAGATCGCAAAAATCAGCACCCTTTACCTACCAGGCACCTTTACCACGACTGGAACCTGGAACCCTCGGATTGAAAGTCCAATGTTTTAATCACTCGGCTATTGCATCCATCGGTTCTTGTATTGACATAGGGAATTTCCTGAAGGTGGTGGTGTGTGTCCATCGATATCGATGATGACCATCGCTGTCATCCAGCTGGGGGATGGGGGTAGGGTGGTGGTGGTGGTGGGGGGGGCGGGGGGGGGGGATGCTCATGAATCTATCTGTGAGTGCGCAGATGGCTGAATAGTCCAATCTGCGCATGAAATGTTCGCTGACAGTTGGGGCAAAGACAGGCATATCATTGTCAGGTAGCTTGTTTACCCGTGACTTTCTGGCCTGCCTCTTCTGAACAGCTGCAGCAGTCCTGTTGGCCTCGCACAACTTGGCACCTTTGTGCACAGCAGCGCGCCATTTGTCACGGTCCACTGCAGATTCCTCCCAGGAGTCAGGGTTGATATCATACGCTTTCAGAGAGACTTTCAGAGTATCTCTCCCCTTGTTGCAGCTCGCCATAGAAGAGCCTTTTGGGCAGCCGATGGTCTGGTATGCACGCTATTGCTATTGGCTATTGCACCCATCGGTCCTTGTATTGACATAGGGAATTTCCTGAAGGTAACAGTCCGAGGAAGAACGGAGAGTTGTTGAGGGAGTGTAATCACTGACCAGGTCAGAAACGGACAGGTAGGTCCACAGGGGTGCTGTGACCTTCACCCCCACACTGCTGAGCCTGGGCCAAATGGGATCAGTGTGGCGCGTGATTCAGGTGCAATTGCCACTTTTCATGCACACTTTAGCCACTTGTGTACCAAGGGAAAAGAACTACAGAAAGTGGTCTTTCAAGTCAAAAATCAGTCTCCAGAACAGTCAGCCAAAAACTGAGAAAAAGGTCTGAAGATTATATATATATATATATATATATATATATATATATATATATATATATATTTTATATATATACCACTCAAGATCAAACGTGTGATTGTGTTTCAAGTCACTGCGTTTTAACTAAGTCATAAACCAATCTCTAGAACAATCAGCCAAAAAACTGAGGAAAAGGTGTGGAGATATATCTATATATTTATATATATACCATCTCAAGATCAAATGTGTGAATTGTCAGCTCTGAGTACTTATTTCCCATCTGCTGATGATGTCATCAGTGTCATAAGCTATGCACAAACGGAATAGGCTTTATGGCACTTTAGGGGTTAACCGGCCATTTGGATTTTTTCTGAACAAAGTAACGCAGCCCAAAGAAGAGGAACTCCAATTATGGAATAAGAGCTTTACAACTCGTCACACTATGCCATAATAGTGTGCTGTAGCTGGATGCACGGAACTATAAACATAGTGGTTTTATTTCATCACCGTATGGTTACTTTATTCAATCATTTGACTCATTTATTGCCGCTGCTGTAATTTGAAGTAGGCTGCACTTGCTCTGTCAAAATTATCCCTACCTCAAAAAGCAGGTACAAACAACGCTGTTGATCGACTCAATGTACAATATCTACTTTAAAATTATTCGTGTACACACCGTAAAATCCCTAGCGCTGAGCAAACTTTACTGATGCAAAGTGTAAACTTTGTAAAGTCTTAACACAAAGCAAACAATGCTGCCCAATGCTGCCAAGATAAATTCCCCTGCAACACAACCCTGGCTCGAGAACAGCCAGGTGAATTCCAAAAAAGGTGTCTGTTTCTCTTGGGGCACTTCTGCGGGGATGTGCATCAACTCTCTCCATACGAACGGTGAAAGAGAACGACGTTAACAGCGTTTCACCCCAATTACCACCATCAAAGTATTGCAAGCGGAAGGCTCTTATACTGAAGAGGTGAATGTTGACAAAGAATACCACAGTTCTGACGACGGAAGCTAAAGGTTGGGTCATTCAGACACCCACTGGACATCCGAGGGGTCTGTGTAGAGGAGAAGAGAGGACTGGCTGTACTGAGTGAGTTAATCAACTGTAAAGGAGTGCAATCCAACCAATGTGACAGATGACAAGCTTCACTGCCACAGACGCTGAAAGAGATTCAATTTAGTGGTGTAAGGAAATAAATAATAACAAATAAATGTGTAAATAAAGATATATATATATATATCAATCACAATCACTCCTAGTCATTCACATCTATTCATAATTTAGAAATATACTTTCTTATTTAAAAAAAAAAACAAAAAAAACAACAAAAAAAACACCTGTCAGGAGAAACCTGAGAACTGCATTACCTGAAGTTAAACCTCATGTAAAAATGTCATTCTGGGGGTCAGATTTTGTTATTGGCACTTCTGATACAGGCAACAATAATGCTTTATAATACAAACTGAGTATTGTTTGGAATGGTGCCAAAGAGTGTACAGGCAAATCTTTCATATAGTTCATTGTTCAATTGTTCATGTGCATACCTGCTAGTGTATATATATACTTAATATAGTAATATACACACTGTGCTGGCATGTGCCAACCTGCTATTGCGTTAAATACACAATGTATTTCAGACGTCATGATCCCAGACCTTGAATGATCTGTTGAACCGCACAAAAGTGCCCCTTGATCGAATTTTATCACTAAAGCTCAACACTACACTGGGGGTTATCTAAGCTGTGCCCCCATTGCAACACATACATGTGTGCTGAGCAAGAGCCCAACTGCTTCCCCATTCCACAACACCCCTTCAGGTGTGTGCCTCCAATCAAACGGGGAGGAGGGGGAGGGCTGGGAGAGTGGGGAAGGGGGAAGGGGAAAGGGAGGTGAGTGGGTGTAAACCTCTAGACATTTCTTAAACTCCTGTCAACTGAGCAGGTGTGGGGGTGGGGGGCAGGGGGGGGGGGGGGGTAAAGAGTGGAAGTGAGGGTGTGTAAACATCCTGAACTTTCTGAAAACTGTGTGTCCAGTCCGATCTGGGGCAGGGAACACACATGTCTGTACACACCCAGCCTGTCCATGTCAACTTCTGACCACAAAGGGATTTAATTCCACCCACATCCACACCCCTCTCTATTGTTCCACAGTTGGACAAACACATGTTTGGTAACATCCCATGAGGCATCCACCACCACCACCACCACCACCCACCCACCCACCCCCTCTACTGTACCACAGTTGGACAAACACATGTTTGGTAACGTTCCATAATGCATCCACCACCACCACCCACCCCCTCCACTGTACCACAGTTGGACAAACACATGTTTGGTAACATTTTGAAGCATCCTAACCAAACCTACCAGCCTCACGCCCATCTACATGTACCACAGTATGACCAAACAAGGTTTAACATTCCACACCACACTCACACCACCCCTCTCTACGTTACCACAGTTGGACAAACACATGTTTGGTAACATTCCATGAGGCATCCACCACCACCACCACCACCCACCCACCCTCTACTGTACCACAGTTGGACAAACACATGTTTGGTAACTTCCATAATGCATCCCACCACCACCACCCACCCACCCACCCCCCCTCTACTGTACCACAGTTGGACTAACACATTTGTAACATTCCATAGGCATCCACACCACCAACCCACCCACCCACCCCCTCTACTGTACCACAGTTGGACAAACACATGTTTGGTAACATTCCATAATGCATCCACCACCACCCACCCACCCCCTCCCACTGTACCACAGTTGGACAAACACATGTTTGGTAACATTCATGAGACATCCACCACCACCACCCACCACCCACCCACCCCCTCTACTGTACCACAGTTGGACAAACACATGTTTGGTAACGTTCCATGATGCATCCACCACCACCACCCACCCACCCCCTCCACTGTACCACAGTTGGACAAACACATGTTTGGTAACATCTCATGAGACATCCACCACCACCACCACCACCCACCCACCCCCTCTACTGTACCACAGTTGGACAAACACATGTTTGGTAACATTCCATGAGGCATCCACCACCACCACCCACCCCCTCTACTGTACCACAGTTGGACAAACACATGTTTGGTAACGTTCCATAATGCATCCACCACCACCACCCACCCCCTCCACTGTACCACAGTTGGACAAACACATGTTTGGTAACATTTCATGACGCATCCACCACCACCACCACCCACCCACCCACCCCCTCTACTGTACCACAGTTGGACAAACACATGTTTGGTAACGTTCCATGATGCATCCACCACCACCACCCACCCACCCCCTCCACTGTACCACAGTTGGACAAACACATGTTTGGTAACATTTCATGACGCATCCACCACCACCACCACCCACCCACCCACCCCCTCTACTGTACCACAGTTGGACAAACACATGTTTGGTAACATTCCATGAGGCATCCACCACCACCACCCACCCCCTCTACTGTACCACAGTTGGACAAACACATGTTTGGTAACATTCCATGAGGCATCCACCACCACCACCCACCCACCACCTCCACTGTACCACAGTTGGACAAACACATGTTTGGTAACATTTCATGACGCATCCACCACCATCACCACCCACCCTCCCTCGACTCCCTGGAGCACAGCACTGATCGAGAGAGATCTCCAGCAGCGGGTCAAGATAGGTGGTCACTGACCTGGTTGTGGGTCCCCGACCAAGCCACTGTGGCCAAGACACAACACTCCTCAACTAAATCATGTGTTGGAGGGTAGGGGTGTAAAGAGAGAGGGGGGGGGACGTGGAGGTGGAGGGAGGGGCTCCATTCCCTCCTCTATCCCTCTGCAAAGCCCCCCTCCTCCACCCCCACCCTCCTCCTGCCACACACACACACACACACACACATCTCCCACTGTCCCTGGCAGTGACTTTCTCTGTGGATGATGACAACACTGGTAGGTCACTGTCATCTTGAGCTCCATGCCACACACACACACACACACACACACACACACACACACACACACACACACAGAGTCACACACACACACACACAGAGTCACACACACAAAGAGAGTCACACACACACACACACACACACACACACACACACACACACACACAGTCTCACACACACACAAAGAAGTCACACACCCGTTTTAGAAACTAAAACAAACCTGTTGATTTTAGTACTGCACACACACACACACACACACACACACACACACACACACACACAAAGAGTCACACACACACACACACACACACACACAAAGAGTCTCTCTCTCTCTCACACACACACACACACACACACAAACACACAGAGTCTCTCTCTCTCTCTCTCTCTCTCTCTCACACACACACACACACACACAGAGTCACACACACACACACACACACACACACACACACACACACACACACACACAGAGAATCTCACACATACATTCACACTCACACACACACACACACATACAGAAGTCACACACCAGTTTCAGAAACTAAAACAAGCTGGTTGAGATATTTAGTCCTGAAAAGAAACAAACTTTATTCCAGTGTACAATATATTAGAATAGATATTGTTGCTTGCACACACACATTTACACAAACGTTCACACACACACACATAATCACACACACACATGTTCACACACACACACACACACACAAAGTGCACAGAAATGTAAGCCTAATTAATGTGGGGGAAGAGAGAGAAAGACTAAGAGAGAGAGAGAGGGAAACAATGAGAGATACAAACAGATGCCGAGCAACTAATACCCACATCAACAAGTAAGTTCTTATGGCTTCACTCTGATACTTGTAAGTCTGCATGCTGTTTGTGCGCCCATTCACAGCCTTAACCCACTCAGTACTGCCAGGCCAGTCCTCTCTTCTCCTCTACACAGACCCCTCGGATGTCCAATGGGTGTCTGAATGACCCAAGCTTTAACTTCCGTCGTCAGAATTGTGGTATTCTTTGTCAACATTCACCTCTTCAGTATAAGAGCCTTCCGCTTGCAATATTTTGATGATGGTAATTGGCGTGAAACGCTGTTAACGTCGTCTCTTTCGCCGTTCGTATGGAGAGAGTTAAGAAAGTACAAGGCAGTTCCAGTTTACTCACATTTAAATGGCCATTACTGTAAGTGTAAAAATGACACACTTTAATGACTGAAAGGGGATGGAGATCTACATATAATCTATAAATTATATAATATGTATACTTTTAATTATACATATACATGTACTGACATCATTAAATAAAAACTAGTTGTTTTTTAATGCAACCTACTTAACATTTAGTCCACCAACATATCTTAAAACTATATTAGTATACATAAAAGTATGACACTCAAACAAAGAGTACAAAAATAAAGTGGGTCACTAGCCTGTAACCGATATACTGAAAATGGCACCGTTACTAATAGTATTATCTATGAATGACACATAACCTGACCGAAACCTTTAGTTTCAAAATAATCTTCCACCTCATTCATTCAGTGGCTTTTCAGCAAACAGCAAAAAAAACAAAAAAAAAACAAAACAAAAAAAAAAACAACTTAACCACAGTTTTACAATTTCACAACTGCTCCTAACTTCTACATTAAAAATTCCTTTTTTTTTTTTTTTTTTTTTTTTAAACTGTCAAGCTGATTCACTTTATGTTTAATTATGTTCAACAGATACAAAACAAAACATTCCCTGTGAATACACCTGCAGCCACTGATGTCAGTAAAAAGTTTACCTGATTATGAATGATTACATAAGTATACACAGCATGTATGTATTTTGTATTTGTATTTCTTTTTATCACAACAAATTTCTCTGTGTGAAATTCGGGCTGCTCTCCCCAAGGAGAGCGCGTCGCTATACTACAGCGCCACCCATTTTTTTGTATTTTTTCCTGCGTGCAGTTTTATTTGTTTTTCCTATCGAAGTGGATTTTTCTACAGAATTCTGCCAGGAACAACCCTTTTGTTGCCGTGGGTTCTTTTACGTGCGCTAAGTGCATGCTGCACACGGGACCTCGGTTTATCATCTCATCCGAATGACTAGCGTCCAGACCACCACTCAAGGTCTAGTGGAGGGGGAGAAAATATCGGCTGCTGAGCCGTGATTCGAACCAGCGCGCTCAGATTCTCTCTCGCTTCCTAGGCGGACGCGTTACCTCTAGGCCATCACTCCACTCAACTGTGCTGCACTGTAGCCATTTTGTGCTGCAGACCTGTATTAGTGTTATCAAAATTACTGAAGCTGTGGGTGTCTGCACTGCACTGCACACAACTGTGGTGAAGTGCAGTGCAATGCCATGTTGTGTGTGGTGTCGCAGTGCAATTCTGCTGATTGCAGTGTAGCACCTATAGCAATGTGCAGCACAGCATCTAACATAGTCAGTTTAGCACAGCATTATGTTGTATAATGTGTGTAGAGTGCTGCAGTGTAACCCTGCTGAGAGTAGTGTAGTATCTATAGCACAGCACAGCACAATCCAGGGTAGTGTAGTATTGTATATTCAATATTGTAATGTAGCAAAATGAAGTGCAAAGTGTATTGACTGTCATGTAGTGTGGTGTGAAGTAGTGAAGCGTAGTGCTGTGCAGTGTTATGTAGTGAAGTGTTGTGTGCAGTGTAGTATAGGGTAAGGTACCCCCCCCCCCCCCCTCCCCCCCCCCACACACACACACACACCCACCCCCACATATAAATACAAACTGGGGAAACAGCTGACTGGAAAATTAAGACAGAGAGAAACATAGAGAGACAGACATACTGACAGAGACAGACAGACAAACAGATCTATACACAGACTGACAGAGACAGCCAGACCTGGGTATATAATTATATATATATATATATATATATATATAAAATAAATATATGCCCTGTTGTCTGTGTCTTCCAAAAGGAAGGGTAGGAACAAATATAAAAAAAAAAAAACCTGCCTGTTATCTTTATCAAAACCTTAACTCTCTCCATACGAACGGTGAAAGAGACGATGTTAACAGCGTTTCACCCCAATTACCATCATCAAAATATTGCAAGCGGAAAGCTCTTATACTGAAGACGTGAATGTTGACAAAGAATACCACAATTCTGACGACGGAAGCTAAAGGTTGGGTCATTCAGACACCCACTGGACATCCGAGGGGTCTGTGCAGAGGAGAAGAGAGGACTGGCCGTACTGAGTGAGTTAAAAACTGATCTGCACTGGAGGGGAGGTGTAGTGATGATGGTGTGAGTTTAAAAATAACCTGTGTACAGTACAGCATTTTGTTCAGCACAACAAAGGGGAAGTTAGCAGGCACTGCACACAACAGCTGTGTGGCACTGTGAAGAGCTCACAGGGTTTGCCACTTGCTAACCTTCCTCCACTCCTCTCTCTTGCCTACACACAATATTTTCATTTATCCAGGAATCGCGCTAGACTTTTTAAAAACGCGTGCAGCTTACGCAAAGTCGGCAAAAAAAAACCGCGTAAGTTAGAGTCAGAATTGCGTCAGACCTATGACACTAAATCGAAGGTTTACTCACCTATTTTCGCCGCTCACGTCGGCGCTGAAATTCACCACAAGCCCTGACAATCAGTTCGTTGCACTGGCTCAATGCTGCCGGACCTTCTATTGCAAGTTGCGCATACTCTGTTAATTGGCTGTAGCTGTTAAGAGTCACGTAGGCATCTCGCAGTGCTCCGCATGCACAGACACTTTGTCTTGTACCGTCTGATTCAGTATCGCAAACCTAGCTGCCAAGTCAGTCCTAAAGTTGCATTGATACGGCTTGGAGTAAAAGTTGTTTTGCGTAAGTGTTACGCGTGAGCGCTGTGAAAATGCATCAGCGAAAATCAAAATGCGTCAAGTACGCGAAAAACATGCGTTAACGCGATCCCTGTTTATCATAATACTAATAATATCATAATATATTAAAATGTTCATATGCCCCGGGCTGACATCAGTAATGCTGAGATTGTTGTTGATGACGCTTTCTAAATACTGTAAGTACAGCCAGTAAGTACCACACTATCAATATTGTGCAGCATGTATGTCCTTGTCATTGGAAAAATGGTTCAGCACCGATCTGCCCCCAACAAGGGGAACCCGTACGTGTGAATGAATGACCTCACTCAGGAAAAAGATCCAGTGAGTGACAACCCGGAGTCCTAAAAAAATATACGTCTCGACATGGAGATATATATATACACCCATGACTCAGCTATCTGCCTCCTGCACTTCCATGCGTGCATGCGCATGCCGCGCGCACACACACACACACACACACAAGCAAGCACACAAAGTCACATGCATCACACATGCACAGTGATAAAAATACACAAAATTAATACCGATACACATAGTGACATACACAAATACCAAAATATATAACACATGCAGTGTTAGTAGGGTAAACAGTGACTGTTATATTCTATCCAATTCAAGGGAATAGGGGACATGTTAGAACTTCGGAATGTATAAATATATATATATATATATATATATATATATATATATATAAAGACTGATTAAAGAAAAAGGATTTTTATAAAAAAAATTTTTTTTTTTTTGAAAACTTGATAGAATATGCTAATGAGTATCATTACTCTGCAACTGGATCTATGTAGTAATGTGATGTGACATTTATGTGTTGTAATATCAGTTTGTGATAATCATTATAATACTTTGTCAAAATACATGTGTGTGTGTGTGACAGAGAGAGAGAGGGAGAGAGAGAGAGAGAGAGAGAGAAAGTGTGTGTGTGTGTGTGTGTGTGTGTGTGTGTAAGTTACAAACTAAACATCGGGAATTCTTGGTGTTAGTTACCAAAATTGAGTAAAAAACATCATGTTCATGACTTCCTTTACTAATTCTCATGAGAGAGAGAGAGAGAGAGAGAGAGAGACAGAGAGAGAGTGTGTGTGTGTGTGTATGTGCATGTCAGTTACAAACTAAACATTGGGAATTCTTGGTGTTAGTTACCAAAACTGAGTAAAAACATAATATTCATGAATTCCTTTACTAATTCTCATTTCCTTATCTGTAAGTGTTTATTCAAAATACCCAACAAGATCCTTATTATGAGGAATAGCATATTTTTCTACCGCCAACAAGTCTTCATAAAACCCTACACTTTCTCTTGAGGAATAACATATTTTTCTACCGCTAACAAGTTTTCATAAAACCCTAAACTTTTTCTGGCAAAACTAGCTTGCGCTGAAGAACTCAGTTAAGCTCACGTCATGTTATTCGTTTGACAAGTTTGTGAATGAAAAGTAGAGGGAGGGGGCACGGTAACCGATTCGTTGTAGATGGGATAATAAAACAATCAGTTAACAAGTAATCAAACAAAAAAAAACAATCTGAATTTCTTTCACTTTTTGTTGACATTCAGTCAAGAGATCACTTACTTCGTAACTGGACTTTTGGCGCGGTTGTTGTGTCGCCAAATTCGCAGGTTCCCGTTTTGTACTCGTAATGCTGGTCGCCATGCTTCGAGCTGTGCTATCTGTTTCAACTCGTGACAGCATCGGGACAGTCAGTAAACGGCATGCACGCCGTCGGATCTGTTGTATGGGTCTATAAGGCACGCTGAAGATCGTGGTTAGTTTATCAGTGGCCCCACACAGAGCGCGTGGAAAAGTACAGGCCGAGTGAACGCATCCACGTGCCGCCATCACTTATATACACACCTCACGGAGTCCAATCGATTAGTTTCGCAAAACAGAAAAAAAAATCACTCGGGGCAGACAGAATGTGCTACAGCAGGGAGTCTATAGAGCTGTTGAGGAACTGGCTGTAACACGACTGTTGACTGTCTTTTCGGCAGCACAGTGGACGATGTATGTTTGATTTACAACCTTCGGAACATCTGTTGCAGATGCTGGGCCTTTAGCGGATCACGCAAACCATGTATTGACCCGTTTCAACAATGACTTTGCCACTCCACATACAAAGCTGATAAAAAAAATAAAATAAAACAAACGAAAAACAATTAACCCGCGTATAACACTGTGTGAACCATAGCGCTGAATATCCCAGTGCTACAGGACAGCATAATTTCCAGGGGTGCGACCGATGTTGGAGGTCACTACCAAGTTTTAGTCTGCTCATAAATCATGCAACCTAACCTTTCAACTCTCAACCGCAGGTGAAGGTCGATTTGAAAGAGGCACATGCTGGGGCGGGTGGTGGCAGTGACGAAATACTGCTGTTTGAAACGAAATCCCTTTTTGTCGTTGTGATTTTCGTATTCGTATTTCGAATTTCTCCTATTTTTGTCACAACAGACTCCTCTGTGTGAAATTCGTGCTGTTCTCCCCAGGGAGAGCGCGTCACCACACTGAGAGCACCACCCATTTTTGACTCACTTGTGTAAACAAAGTGAGTATATGTTTTAACCCGGTGTTCGGTTGTGTGTGTGTGTGTGTGTGTGTCCGTGTGTCTGTGTGTCCGTGGTAAACTTTAACATTGACATTTTCTCTGCAAATACTTTGTCAGTTGACACCAAACTTGGCATAAAAATAGGAAAAATTCAGTTCTTTCCAGTCATCTTGTTTAAAACAATATTGCACCTCTGGGATGGGCACAATTTTTTTTTTAAAAGAAGCCTAATTATATGCAAACTGCATTTACTGTTATATTTATATTTTTTGTATTCTCTAAACTTGGCACTTTGACCTCTTATTCTGACACAACAACAAGAGGAGTCATTATTATCATTTTTTGTTCAAACAGGAACTTCTTTTGCTAAGCATGGAATTTTTATTTATTTTGCTAACGTTTTGGTGCAGATAGTAAAAAAGGGAAATTACTCTGTAATTAATGCTAGGGGACTTAATTTATCACAAGTGAGTCTTGAAGGCCTTGCATCTCTTGTTTTGTATTAATCCTGCGTGCAGTTTTATTTGTTTTTCCTATCGAAGTGGATTTCAGTTTACTACCGTGTTGCCGTGAGTTCTTTTACGTGCGCTAAGTACATGCTGCACACAGGACCTCGGTTTATTGTCTCATCCGAATGACTAGCGTCCAGACCACCACTCAAGGTCAAGTGGAGGGGGAGAAAATATCCGCAGCGGCTGAGCCGTGATTCGAACCAGCGCGCTCATGCACGGCCGGATTAGGACGCTTAAATAGGACTTTACCTCGTTTGCCACTGTCACCAGTTCTGTTGTTTTACTGTTAAGTGATCCTATACTGGGATATTGTGAGTTCAAACACCATGACAGATATCAAGTTCTTTTTTCTAATTCCTTTTTTCACTGAGTGTGGTATGAATTTCTATGATATAGGCTGGGTTGAACACAACTAGTCCGGCAGAGAACCACGTACAAATAATAAGTGTCCTATTTACTTTTCACACATGTCTTACAAGAACATGTTACCGTTTTTCCGAGTTGACAAGCAGTCAAAATGTGACCGTTTCTTATAAATCTAAACATTTCCAAGTCTGAAATATCAACACTTGAACCGTTTCACGGGTTATTCAGTTGAACCGGCTCAATTATTAATTGAAATGTTGATAGAAATCATTGTATACTATGATTACGAACAGCGATTAGTCAAAATAATTATAGGGAAGGAGTACATGAACTTGTCAGCTGGTGTGATCACAACAACTTAGAACTCAACCGAACGTATCAAAAACCAAAGAATTAATTCTAGATTTCAGGAAGACCAGATCCGTGACCTCTTACCACTTGTCATTGAA
>NC_134906.1:7106418-7168918 GCF_041734735.1 Babylonia areolata | reverse complement strand
ACATGGCGCTCAACTATTGCGTTACGTCACTTCCTACATGGAGAACATCCGGGATAGACCAGCGTTTCCGGATGTGAAGCCGGGCTACATGCGTGAGCTGATTCCCGACACGGCCCCGGAGAACGCTGAGCCTTGGGAAGCCGTCTTCTCCGACATTGAGAGAGTCATCATGCCGGGGGTCAGTCTGTCCCCCCCTCCCCCTCTCCCTCCCCCGTTGATAGTGTCTGTCTGTCTGTCTGACTCTCTGTCTGTCTGACTGGCTGTGTGTCGGTCAGTCTGTCTGTCTGTCTGACTGTCTGTGTGTCGGTCAGTCCGTCTGCGTGTCTGACTGTCTGTGTGTCGGTCAGTTTGTGTTTGTCTCCCCCCCCCCCCCCTTCATCCTGTTTCTGTCTGTCTGTCTGAGTGTGTCTGTCTCCACTGTGTAACCGATTCAAAGTGTCTCTATCTGTCTGTCTGTCTGAGTGTGTCTGTCTCCACTGTGTAACCGATTCAAAGTGTCTCTATCTGTCTGTCTGTCTGTCTGAGTGTGTCTGTCTCCACTGTGTAACCGATTCAAAGTGTCTCTGTCTGTCTGTCTGTCTGTCTGAGTGTGTCTGTCTCCACTGTGTAACCGATTCAAAGTGTCTCTGTCTGTCTGTCTGTCTGTCTGAGTTTGCCTTCTCTCTGTAACTGATTAATAGTATCCATGTTTGTCTGCCTGTGTCTGTGTCTCCTATTCTATTCACACACACACACACACACACACACACACACACACACACACACACACACACACACGCACGTCTTCTCTGTGGTGAAAAAAAACCCAAACAAACCCAAATCCACCCCCACCCCCAAAAAACAGCAACAACAACAACAAAAAACAAACAAATAAAAAAAAACAAAAAAACACACCTTTCCCTCCCAGACTGATAGTATCCTGGTCTGTCTGTCTGTCTGTCTCCTCTCTGTCCCCACTTTGGTGGGGAGGTGGGTAGATAAGAAGTAGTGTGCGTGGCATGGGAATGCCACAGTTCAGCCTTAACTCACTCAGTACGGCCAGTCCTCTCTTCTCCTCTACACAGACCCATCGGATGTCCAGTGGGTGTCTGAATGACCCAACCTTTAGCTTCCGTCGTCAGAATTGTTGTATTCTTTGTCAACATTCACCTCTTCAGTATAAGAGCCTTCCACTTGCAATATTTTGATGATGGTAATTGGGCTGAAACGCTGTTAACGTCGTCTCTTTCGCCGTTCGTATGGAGAGAGTTAACCTGACACATTATATACATACATATACTATTCTGGATTGTGTTTTGTTACAAACCTTGAGGTTTATGATGATATAAAGTATTCTATTCTGTTCACACACACACACACACACACACACACACACACACACACGCACGCCTTCTCTGTAGTGAAAAAACAAAAACAAACCCAAATCCCCCCCCACCCCACCCCCCCCAAAAAAAACAACCCCAAAAAAC
Organism: Babylonia areolata; assembly: GCF_041734735.1. Lineage (NCBI taxonomy): Eukaryota > Metazoa > Mollusca > Gastropoda > Neogastropoda > Buccinidae > Babylonia > Babylonia areolata. Next base: position 7,167,449 of record NC_134906.1, on the reverse strand, counting down.
AAAAACAAAACAAAAAACCACCGCTTAAAATGGAAATTGTTCTTTTGTCAGGTGCTTCACTATCGGTCTCCAAAATCCCATGCCTACTGGACCGTCGGGTTCTCCTTCCCCTCCCTGCTGGGCGACATTCTGACCGACGCCACTGGCTCCATTGGGAGTTTCTGGGTGAGTCACCAGGTCAGGGACAGACAGTGTGGATTTCAGTGTGAAAGGCTCTTCTCTTCCGAGAGTGGGGTGTGAGTCTTCATGTGTTGTTGAAACATTTCTTATCAGCAAACCTTAGAGTACCAGTTTTCAAATTTCAATGTAATCATTGAAAAATAGTTAAATGAACGGCAGGGGAGGAGTAGGGGGTTGTATGGCAAGCAGAGGGACACAGGATGGACGGAGGTTGGAGTCGCTGTGGCGAAGTGGTTAGCTTTTCGGACTGACGGCTGAGAGGACGCGGGTTCGATTCCCGGCGGAGGTGTTTGTTGTTTTTTTCAGTCCGCGGCCGGCCCCTGCCCAGAACTGGGTGTGCTGTGGGCTTAAATGGGAAGACTGGGACCACACAGTTGAGTATCACCCACTTCAGGAATGTGTCTTTGGGTGTGTTGCTCTAATTTCCTGACCAGTACTGCAAGTGTCTGTATCTCTCGGGCCTGGTTAACGCCGGGATATCATTAGGACAGGAAGCGTAGAGTACAGCCTTGTTATGTAGCTCCAAACCTGAATGGAGCTCCATAGCATCATCGTGATCATCAACAAATCGCTTTGTGTATCTTTCTCTGACGGAAAAAGAAGTTTCCACCAATGACCAGGCTGCCTGAGGTGCAGCTCGGTGAGTCTTTCCCCACTGGCATTCATCTCACCCAGCCCCTGCCGCCCCATGACCTCACAGCCCTTGTTGTCGCCGCCCATCTTAACGTTGACGTCACCCATGACAATGATGATGTTGTGTCTTGGGCGGTCCTGCACGATAGTCAGCGGTCTGCTGTGGAAATCCTCCTCGTTCTCCTCGTCACTGTCATCCATTGTGGCACAGCACTGGATGACGCCCATGGTGATCCTCCTCTACCTGGCACAGAAGGAGGCTGTGACGATCTGTAGGCCGTGGGCCTTCCACCCAGTGAGTGCTTCCTGAGCTGTCTGTGATAAAGTCCAGACAACGCCCTTGGTATGTGCTACACATACATGTGATGTTGTTGATGTTAATCATAAGAAGAACAGATATACCGTGTGTATAGAAGTACACAGATGACAATAATGGACTAGCAGGCATTTTGATGTGTCTCACGAGTGTGAAACTGGGAACGGCCACGCTGGACTGGATGACCTTGTGGTTGGTGTCGTCGTTGTAATTGCTGCTGCCTGTGTTGTTGTTGGTGTTGTTGTTGTTGTTGTTGTTCTCGCTGTGAAGGGTGTGTGTTAATCCTGCCGACAGGAAACCTGTCCCATGAGTGTGGAACTGGAAATGATCACGATGGACTGGTTGGCCCAGATGCTTCACTTACCTCCCTTCTTTCTCTTCTCCCACCCTGGAAAAGGAGGAGGAATCATCGAGGTGGTGACTTTGATAATATAATATAATATAATATAATATTATAATATATATATATATATATATATATATATATATATATATATATATTGTGTGTGTGTGTGTGAGAGAGAGAGAGAGAGAGAGAGAGAGAGAGAGAAATAAAACAGAAGAAAGGAAACAGAAGTATGCTGTGTGATCACAAGTCGAAGTCGAACAGGACCAATTAGATTTTTCACTGGAAAATTCATCTGCAATTTTGAAAAATAATTTATCGTGTAAACATTTAGCCGGTGCTGATATAAATCCCTTTCTCTTAAGTTTACACTCAAAATTTGCCAAACAGGTTGAACTGTCAGTAGTTTGTTAGTTCTTTGGTAGATAATAACCAGCGGTTACAACGAATCGTTGCTGACTAAATTCCAGAGTGTAAGTAGTAGACTGAATATACGGAGAAAATTGTTTCCTTGCGTGTAAATTCAAGACCTTATTTTCCACTGGTGTAGTCTTGAAATAAGAAAATGAGGCTTTCGATCAATGGCAGATTTTTCCCCAAGATAGACTGCCATCGGTCATTGTTCCTTAATCCCTTAGACATTGACTGTGTAACTATAGAGACACTGACTGTGTAACTATGGAGACATTGACTGTGTAACTATAGACACATTGTGTAACTATAGAGACATTGACTGTGTAACTATAGTTCTTTCACTGGTTGATTGGCGGACTGGTGAATTCTGGGACTTTTCGTTTTGGCGTGAATTTGGTGATGAAGAAGATCCATGTTGTGTGTGTGTGTGTGTGTGTGTGTGTGTGTTGGCTGGTTGATGATTTTACGTCTGTTCACTAAAGTGATTTTAGACGGCGATAAAGTGTGTGCAGTATATGTGTTTATGTGAACGGGTTCGAACTGCATACATTTACAAACGTGACAAGAAATATGAATTTAGTGTGTGTGTGTGTGTGTGTGTGTGTGTGTGTGGTCAGGCGAACGCCAGTGGAGCCATACTGACCTGTCTGCTGGCCGCCAGAACACTGACCTTCAGGACACAGCAGCGGACCCAGCCTGACGTCACGCTTGGTCAAGTGACGGACAGACTGGTGGCGTACTGCTCTGATCAGGTGTCTATTGGTCTCTTGGACCCCCCACCTCTTTCCCCAGGCCCCCCACCTCTCCCCTCCCTCTCTCGCTTGCTCTCTTTTCCGTGTGGGTCTTTCTGTGTGCGTGTGCATTTCACCGCATGCACAGTGCCTGTAATCTGGAACGTGAGAGTATTTTGTGCCATACCCGTGTTTGCCATTTTATCTTATCACAGTGGGCTGGTTACTTTTGGCACGTGAAGTTCGTTCACGGATTTTAGCATTAACTGTCATTTTGGCGGCTGGCACTCCCCGTGCTACAGTCTGTCTGTCACTTTTCTTGCTGCAAAGAATGAAATTAATTACCTTGAGGGCCATTTGCCAAACACGATCTTTAAAAAAAAGTACCACTTGTTATATACTCCTGTATCTGAATGCACGGATGATATCAACGATTTGATGTGTCATGGAGGTAGCAGAACGCAAGATTAGCAGATGGTATAAGAGTGATCAGCTAAACATCCACAAAAAGAGAGGAACAGATGGTATGATGGTGATCAGGTAAACATCCAGGAACCCAGAGAAGCAGATGGTATTATGGTGATCAGGTAAACATCCAGGAACCCAGAGAAGCAGATAGGGTATTATGGTGATCAGGTAAACATCCAGGAACTCAGAGAAGCAGGTGGGGTATTATGGTGATCCGGTAAACATCCAGGAATTCAGAGAAGCAGATGGGGTATTATGGTGATCAGGTAAACATCCAGGAATTCAGAGAAGCAGATGGGGTATTATGGTGATCAGGTAAACATCCAGGAACTGAGAGAAGCAGGTGGGGTACTATGGTGATCAGGTAAACATCTAGGAACTGAGAGAAGCAGATGGGGTATTATGGTGATCAGGTAAACATTCAGGAATTCAGAGAAGCAGGTGGTATTATGGTGATCAGGTAGACATTCAGGAACTGAGAGAAGCAGGTGGGGTATTATGGTGATCAGGTAAACATCCTGGAACTGAGAGAAGCAGATGGGGTATTATGGTGATCAGGTAAACATTCAGGAATTCAGAGAAGCAGGTGGGGTATAATGGTGATCAGGTAAACATCCAGGAACTCGGAGAAGCATATGGCATTATGGTGATCAGGTAAACATTCAGGAACCGAGAGAAGCAGATGGTATTATGGTGATCAGGTAAACATTCAGGAACCGAGAGAAGCATATGGTATTATGGTGATCAGGTAAACATTCAGGAACCGAGAGAAGCAGATGGTATTATGGTGATCAGGTAAACATTCAGGAACTGAGAGAAGCAGGTGGCATCACTGCCAGAGTTAAACTGTTAAGTTCTCAGATTGTGGTCAGACTAGGAAGCAGCTGTGGAGTTGTGATGGCAGATGGATCATTAGTGGGTTCATTCACACTTTGATTTCTGATTACTGTTGCTTGTACTCTGCATGTGTTTATATGTATGTGTGCGTGCGTGGTTTGTAAACACACACACACACACACACACACACACACATAAATTGAAACACGCGCGCGCGTGTGTGTGTGTTTGAATTTATTGTCATGCCTTATCATGACAAAAATAACAAAGAAAAACAATAATAACGATAATAGTATGATGATTATGATGGTGATGATGATGATGATGATGATGATGATGATGACCATCATCATCATCATTCATATTAATCATAACAATGATCACAACAGTTACCATCACCATTGTCATCATTATCATCATCATTTCACTCCTCAGACTTTCCCAGCGGTGATCAAGGCAGGGATGTTGGGTGGAGTACGCATGCACAGCCTGGAGACTGACCACAAGGGGGCGCTGCGCGGAGCCACTCTGAAGGCGGCCATATTGGAGGATTTGGGCAACGGACTTATTCCTTTCTATGTGACTTTGTTTCTTTCGTTCTTCGTCTGTCTGTCTTTTTGTCTGTCTGTCTGTTTGTCTGTCTGTCTGTTTGTCTTCGTCTGTAGTCCATTCGTCTTTTCTCTCCGGCTGTCTCTGTCTGTCTGTCTGTCTCTTTCCGTCTCTGTCTCCATCTTTGTCTCTCTCTGTCTCTCTCAACGGTCCGTACACACACACACACACACACTAAAAAACAACAACAACAACAACAACAAAAATTAAATCACGCGCCAGATTAATGTTGCTTAAGTCATTAAACAGTTTTAAATCTTAGTCTCTCTCTCTCTCTCTCTCTCTCTCTCTCTCTGTGTGTGTGTGTGTGTGTGTGTGTGTGTGTGTGTGCCTATATCAGATCGGGTCATCAAACAGAATTCTTTCCTTCCACGGACACAAAAAGACTTCGGTCATTGTACTCACAGGGATAAAACAAACAACAACAACAACAACCAAACACAAAAACAATGTGAACACTACAAGAAACCTAACCCCCTCACACTCTGACTGACTTAAGCAGTGCACTGTTTCCTCCAGTCAGCAGCACTGTCTGTCTGCACTCTGCACTAAAACAGGGACACTGTGACATCAGCAACAGTCCTCTGCGTCAACGGTGCCGGAGTCAAGTCACAAATCCCACACCCGGCCAGTATTTTCTCCCTACTCCACTTAGACTCGAGTGGTGGTCTGGACGCTAGCCATTAGGATTAGACGATAAACCGAGGTCCTGTGTGCCCTTAGTGCACGTTAAAGAACCAACGGCAACAAAAGGGTTGTCCCTGGCAAATTTATGACGAAAAAAAAAATCACTAATATACATGTGTATGTGTGTGTGTGTCTGAGTGAATTATACAGGCAACGAACGTCAGCGTCTGAAGGCAGCGGTCAGTTGGTTCTACCCAGGAAGGCAGCCTGTTGTACAAATGTCCCTATTTTATAAAGCGCTCAGAATACGGGCGCTATACACGCATCAGTGATTTTTTTTAATTTATTTATTTATTTTTTTAAGGTAGCTGATCAGATGCCTGTCATGTTGCCACACTGCACCCCGTCGAACCATAATGGTCACGGATAGCAAAACAGCAATACAATATGTAAGCTATGGGTCTGTTTTAAGTATCAAGGGAGACAACAATACATTCATACACTATGTAACTATGGGTCTGTTTTAAGTATCAAGGGAGACAACAATACATTCATACACTATGTAAGCTATGGGTCTGTTTTAATTATCAACGGAGACAACAATACATTCATACAATTTTTAAGCTATGGGTCTGTTTTAAGTATCAAGGGAGACAACAATACATTCATACAATTTGTAAGCTATGGGTCTGTTTTAAGTATCAACGGAGACAACAATACATTCATACACTATGTAAGCTATGGGTCTGTTTTAATTATCAAGGGAGACAACAATACATTCATACAATTTTTAAGCTATGGGTCTGTTTTAAGTATCAAGGGAGACAACAATACATTCATACAATTTTTAAGCTATGGGTCTGTTTTAAGTATCAAGGGAGACAACAATACATTCATACAATTTCAGCTGTGCGCAACGCTGGGCACGACGGCCACGTGTGCCTTTGACAACTTGAAGGAACTGGGACCTCTCTGTGAGTATGCCATCCATCAGGCCTGCTGTGAGTGTTGGTTGTTCAAACAGTGTGTGTCCCAGCTTGTGTCTCCACCTTCTGGGAATTCTGTGCGAGAAATTTCCTGTTTTCTACTGCACTTTTTTGTTTCTGTCATTTTTTTTTTCAACCATTGTCTTTTCCCCCGTGCCTTCTCAGTCCCTCTCCCCTTTTATCAGCAATTCTGAACACTCTTCCCTGCAGTCTATAATGTTCTATATGTGCTGTTCCGTTCTGACGATTAGGTAGTGACATTGTAAAGTCTGGGGTTGGTACTAGCTGTTTACTCTGCAGCTGTATTTCATCATGTAGTCTGTATGGCCTTTTAACTCACTCAGTACGGCCAGTCCTCTCTTCTCCTCTACACAGACCCCTCGGATGTCCAGTGGGTGTCTGAATGACCCAAACTTTAGCTTCCGTTGTCAGAATTGTGGTATTCTTTGTCAACATTCACCTCTTCAGTATAAGAGCCTTCCGCTTGCAATATTTTGATGATGGTAACTGGGGTGAAACGCTGTTAACGTCGTCTCTTTCGCCGTTCGTATGGAGAGAGTTAATGTATTTTTGTGTTGCTTTGAAATAGGTTTTATCCTTACCTTTACGATTTTTTGTGTTGTCGCTAATCTGGGGGTGGCAAATCTATGTGGAAGGGCTGACATCTACAGCATAGCCCTGTCTTATTTGCCTGAAGGAACCAGAGGAGGTTAAGATAATGTTCCATGCACTGGGTAGTTTTGCAGGTGTGCAACAATGTTGAATGTTTATTTAGTTGAGCAGTCACGATATGGCCCTGTGTGGTCGGTTGGACAGAAAACAACAATGTCAAACGTCAGAAAAAGTGTGTGTGTGTGTGTGTGTGTGTGTGTGTGCGTGCGTGCGTGTGTGTTAATGTTATTTTTATTTTGTGCATTGATCAACCCCTTACACACACCTCTATCTCTCAGGTGAGGAACACAACATGTGGATGCACGTGGATGCTGCCTATGCCGGAAGTGCCTTCATCTGTCCAGAGTTTCGTCCCTTGATGGATGGTGTGGAGGTGAGAGCACACGCTTGGTACTGGACGGAGACCACTTTTTATTCTTTCATTTCCTAGATGAGAGGATGCATAAAAAAAACCAACAACAATGTGAGTGTGTGTATAAATATGAGTGGGAATTAGTCACCGTGCATAGTCATCCCAGTCTTGAGAAGACACCGAAATACGCTTCACCCTCAATAACACATTCCTAACGATGCTTTGCAAATCAAACAAATATCGGCATCATTTCCAAACCAACATTGCGCAAATTTCTTCAAAACGGAACAGAGTCTCTGTGGGCCTTTCCAAACACAATAGACCGAGCAACACACTAGACGCCACGTTCTTGGCATCAGAGATCTTTTCCCATCCCTCTTGCGGCCAGTCAGTGGCGGCTGTGTGTGTTTGTGTGTATGTGTGCTTTTGAGTGCGTTTGTGAATGCGCGAGAGTGAAACTGTACACAAGTGTCAGGAGAGATATGTGTACGTGTGTGTGTGTGTGTGTGTGTGTGTGTGTGAGGGGAGGTGGGAGTGCGGGGGGAGGTGGGGTAGAGGATGAGGTATGTGAGTGTATGCATGCCTACACTGTGGGAGCAACAGGATATTGGAACGTGTATATATATATATATATATATATATATATATATATATATATATATATATATATCTTTGTATGTACGTGTGTGGAGTTGGGGGTGGGAGATATGGGCGTATGTGTGTGTGCTTGTACAAGTAAGTGTTCATCTCTGTGAGTGTGTGTTTGTGTGTGTGTGTGTGTGCCGTGGAAGCTGCGATACGTAGACTAGAAATGAGTGTGTGGAGGAGGGGGTAGAGGAGGTGCAAGGTAATGTGTGTGTGTGTGTGTGTGTGTGTTGGAGCTCATGTACGTTTATATGTATTTGACTGTGCTTTCATATGTGCTTGTACAAGTAAGTGTTCATCTCTGTGAGTGTGTGTTTGTGTTTGTGTGTGTGTGTGTGTGCCGTGGAAGCTGCGATACTTAGACTAGAAATAAGTGTGTGGAGGAGGGGGGTAGAGGAGGTGCACGGTAATGCGTGTGTGTGTGTGTGTGTTGGAGCTCATGTACGTTTATATGTATTTGACTGTGCTTTCATATATGTGAAACTGCATGTCTGGTGCATTTCTGTTATGCATGTGTGGGTGTATGTGTGAATGTGTGTCTTCATTTTTTACATTTATTTGCTTATTTATCACCATTGTTGTCTTATTTATTTATTTATTTATGTTTTATTATTATCATTTTATTAGTATTACTAATATTATTACTACTACCTTTTTCTATATTATAATTATTATTTATTTATTTATTTATTTATTTATTTATGCAAGCTTATCTATTATTTATTCCCCCGTTTTTTTTTGTTTTTTTTTTGTTTTTTTTTGTTTTTTTTTTTTTGTTTGTTTTTTTTTGTTTGTTTTTGTTTTGTGTGTGTGGTTGTGTGTGGTTTTTTTTTTTTTTTTTTTTTTTCCCAAGGCCTGACTAAGCGCGTTGGGTTACGCTGCTGGTCAGGCATCTGCTTGGCAGATGTGGTGTAGCGTATATGGTTTTGTCCGAACGCAGTGACGCCTCCTTGAGCTACTGAAACTGAAACTAACATGGACTTTTTGTGCTGCCTCAACATCCAGGCCTTTCCAGTGGCAGTATCCCCTGGCTGTTCACCCCGGGTGCCCCATACACAGCCACACCCAGGTTCGGTTGTCGTGGTCCCAGTGTCACAGCCCACAGGGAGCTATCAACAGTAAACGTGGACTATCTTTATGGGAAAAGGTTTCAGTTTCAGTTTCAGTTTGTCAAGGAGGCGTCACTGCGTTCGGACAAATCCACACACACACACTACCACACACATCTACAAGGCAGATGCCTGATCAGCAGCATAACCCAACGCGCTTGGTCAGGCTTTGAGTGTATGCTTATAATTATATTTGTGTGCCTAGCCGAGTGGATTTCTTCTACAAAACCTTGTCAGCAGACAACACCCTCGTTGCCATGGGTTCTTTTTCATTGGGCCAAGTGCGTGCTGCACACGGGACCTCGGTTTAGCGTCTCATTCGAAAGAGAAGACGCTCGACGCTGAGTTCGATTTTCCTGTCAAAGTTAGCAGAAAGGGTAAGAGTGGGAATGGAACTCAGACTCTCAGGGACTACAGTATCATATTGGCAGACGATTCGTCTGAACCATGCTGCCACCTTCCTCCCCGAAAGGCTTCCCATCCTTCCACTGGGCAACGACTCCCACGCCCACTCAAAAACACAAGAGGGATTTTACGTGATTTTACCCCAGCCATGTAGGCTGTGGTACTCCTTCCTTCCTTCCTTCCACCTCCCTCCCTCCCTCCCTTCCTCCCTCCCTCCTTCCATCCTGCCACCTCCCTCTCTCCTCCCTTCCATTCTCCCTTCCACCTTCCTCTCTACTTCCATCCTTCCACCTCCCTCCCTCCGTTCCATTCTTCTTTCCACCTCCCTCCCTCCCTCCCTTCCTCCCTCCCTCCTTCCATCCTTCCACCTCCCTCCCTCCCTTCCTTCCATCCTGCCACCTCCCTCCCTCCCTTCCATTCTCCCTTCCACCTTCCTCTCTCCCTCCTTCCATCCTTCCACCTCCCTCCCTCCGTCCCTCCCTTCCATTCTTCTTTCCACCTCCCTCCCTCCCTCCCTCCTTCCATCCCCCTCCCTCCCTTCCTTCCATCCTGCCACCTCCCTCCCTCCCTCCCTTCCATTCTTCTTCCCACCTCCCTCCCTCCCTTCATCCTTCCACCTCCCTCCCTTCCTTCCTCCCTCCCTTCATTCACTCATTCCTTCCTTCCTTCCTTCATCTGTTCCACAGTACGCCACGTCGTTCAACCTGAACGCCCACAAATGGCTCAAAGTGACCTACGAGTGCTCTCCCCTGTGGTAAGTGAACCTGACAGGAGGTGAGGTTCAGTCTGGTGCTACTGGTCTGTTAGTCTGTCTGTCTGTCTGTCTGTCTTTTGGTCAGTTGGTTAGTCTGTTGGTGTGTTGGTCTGTCTGTCTGTCCGTTTGTATGTCTGTTTCTCTCTCTCTCTCTCTCTCTCTCTCTCTCTCTCTGTGTGTGTAGGGTTAAGAACACAGACTATTTACAGAAGAACTCTGTGTGTGTGTGTGTGTGTGTATGTGCAGGGTGAAGAACACAGACTATTTACAGAACAACTTTGTGTGTGTGTGTGTGTGTGTGCATGTGAAGAACACAGACTATTTACAGAACAACTTTGTGTGTGTGTGTGTGTGTGTGTGTGCAGGGTGAAGAACACAGACTATTTACAGAACAACGTAAAGGTGGAAACTGAATTCCTGAAGCAGACCATGGGAGGTGACGTCATGCCGGATTTCAGGGTAAGCTGACGTCGTACTGTTCGTCATTACAGCATTGTTACTCGCTCTCTCTCTCCCCCAAAATATTTGCAAAATAGATTTACTGTTATATTCATTACTTTTTAATTCACTAAACTTGGCACTTTGATCTGATATTCTGACACACCATCAATGGCAGTCATGTTTATCATTTTTGTTCAAACAGGAACTTATTTTGCTAAGCATGGAAGTTATATTTCTGGTGCATCTCTTTGGTGCAGCTAGTAAAAAAGGGAAATTAATCTGTAATTAATGCTAGGGGGGTTAATTTGCTTTAATTTTTAAACTGATCTTTCTCATCTGAAACATTACATTTTGAAATTATACTCAATACATGAAAAGCTTGTGTGTTTTACTCTCAGTGTACAGGGCTTTCACTATGTTCATTCGCCCAAGTGGTCTTTTTCGGAAAATACTAAAATCAATACTACAAGCGGACTTTAACGACCTATTGGCTGAGCCCTGAAGGTCATGGGCAAAAATCAATTGCGTACACATATTTATGTATATTCAAAGTGCAAGCTCATATTCCTTGCGACCGCGAAGGACGACATTTTGTTTCAAGTTGTTGACCTGTCCGTTCAATCCAATATTCAATCGACAATACACGATAACATGTGATGGAAAGTTGTAGAAGGAGACCGTTAAATATTTATTCAGAGAAAGATTTGTGAACGCCTCATCACTTACTGGATTCTTCTTCTTCCTTCTTCCTCATTCACCTCCCATTAAATGAGCAGCCCGGTGTCCTCGATGAAGGCTGCCGTCCGTCGCAGTTCCTCCAGGGTGCCGTACAGTTTGGCTTCCACTGTTGTCGGTGTTGGCCAGTACTTCCTCCTGGATGCTGCATGCGTCCTGCAGTCTTGAAGGGTGTGGTCGGTTGTCATTGGTCCCTCACCACAAGGGCACTCTCCACTCTGTCCAACTGCCAAATTTTGTGTGCATGTGGTGGAGCAGGTGGTTGTGTCCAGTCCTCAGGCGGAAGATCTTGACCTGTTGCCGTCGTTCCAACAAATGGTATCTGTCTTCTGGTTATATTAATTTTGGGTTGCTGGAGGCGCCACTTTGTTCCTCGCTGTGCCTTGGTTATTGTCTTGATTTCATCGTATGACACCAGTTTGTTGGCCTGCTCCTTCTGTGCACTGTCTTTTGCCAGAATGTCCGCTTTTTTATTATTATTATTTTTATTATACTGGATTATGCCCCAAACTGCCATAAAAATAACAACAAAATCAGTCGGAATCACCAATTCTTTTTCAGTTAAAAATAATAAACCATGAAAGTTAATACGCTTGACGAAACGCAAAATTTTCCAGTCTTGACTTTTCTCAAAATTAAGTCATTTTCACTTCATACGACGTTTAGAAGTACTTTTACTTGGCTCTACGTGTTATTAATTTAACAAAATACTCAATTTTCATATCAACTTTAAAACAAAAAACTAGATGGTAAAATGGGGCGTCATTTACCCCGAGACTGATCCGACGTAAGCCGGTCCGCTTTTATTTTTAGAGCAGTGAAGTCGGTCATGCGAGTTTATAATTTGTGATAAAAATATTGATCAATATTCAAAACTCATGATGGCTCTAATTTATATTCTTGATCTTCCAGTTTGCCTTTTACAGGTCCTATTTTACGTTGATTCCAAATCCGTATTATATGCTTTAAACTCATCAAACTGTAGGAACATGTCCAAGGTTATGATAGAAATCAGTCAGTTTGTACGTCTTTTGATTTTGAAATGAACACATGTTATTTTTTGCTGTGTTCCTTCACACCTTGGTCTTTTCAACAATGAATGTGAAATGCAGATGTGGAGAACTTATCTCCAGCAAACACGTAGTGTTTGAAATCGTTTTTACTATTTTTTTTCTGAACGTTCTTTTGGGTGTATTTCTGATGATTTCAAGGTGTTATCTGCTGTTGCAGAAGGTTTGATGATTGACCAATCGGACATTTGATTTGGTTGTTTACACACGTTTACACACACACGCACGCACGCACACACACAACACTCACACACTCACGTACACCCACGCACACCCACCCATCCACACACACACACACACGCACACTGACAAACACACACACCAACAAACACACACACACACACACACACAGAAACACACACACACACACACACACACACACACACACAGTCCGAGTTCAATGAAGCGTGTTGTGTGTGTCAGCACTGGCAGATCTCAGCCACCAGCAAACCGTGTCGAGCCATCAAGGTGTGGTTTGTTCTGCGTCTCTACGGTCTGACGGCACTGCAGAACTTCATCCGTCATGTCAGTTGGCACTGTGTGTGTGTGTGTGTGTGTGTGTGTGTGTGTGTGTGTGTGTGTGTGTGTGTGTGTCAGTCTGTCTGTCTGTGGCTGGTGGTGGAGGAGGGGTGCGCGTGTGTTGGAAGGTGTGTATGGGGGGGAGTGGGGGGTGGGTGGGGGCGCATGTACTCTCATACACTTATGTAGCCTATTTGATTAAAATATCAAAGTGAATTTCTGCCATGATTGTGCTTGTAATTGTACATGATGGGTACATCTTTTTTCCATACCTTTACACCCTGTCACTGCGATGGTGGTCATCATCATCATCATCATCATCATCGTCATCGTCAGTATAGCTAGGTTCGAAGCGCTTCACGGTAACAACGAAGCGAATATAAGCACACACACACACACACACACACACACACACACACACGCACACCTCCCTCTCCCGCCTTGTTCCAGGACGTGGCCATGGCTCACGAGTTCGAGGCTCTTGTGAGGAGTGACGTCAGATTTGAAATCCCTGCTGACGTCATCATGGGTCTCGTCTGCTTCCGTCTGAAGGTGTGTCAGTGTGTCACATTCGTTATTGTCATCATTTTTACCATAGGAGAAAGTGTATGTGTCATTCTCGTTATTGTCGTCCTCTTTCTGTGTCTGTCTGTCTGTTTATCTCTCTCTCTCTGTCTGTCTGTCTGTCTCTCTTCCTCTCTCCCTCATATGTAAGGTAATGATTCTCTGTAAGAAACTTTTTACTTCGTACGAAATTTGACTGGTTGACTAAGTTGTTTTAACTCCTTGAAATGAACATTTTGTTTACTCAGTAAAACTCTCTCTCTTTTATCAAACCATGATTTAATCCAAGTGAAGTAAAAATGGGTTTGAGGAACCTGTATATGACCAGTGTGTTGTATTGCACTGTGTTGCTGTCCATTGCATTGTATTGAATTGTATCATATTTTATTGTCTTGCACAGTATTGTATTATACATGTTGTATTTATTGATTTGATGTCAAAACAGATTTCTGTGTGTGAATTTCGGCCCGCTGTCACTGGAGGGAGCCTATAGCCTGAATGCAGCGCCATCTTTGTCTGTCTGTAAGCACACTTGATTCACTACCAAAGCGGATTTGTTGCCATGTTTCTTTTATTACTGCAATGCACGCTGTACACAGGACCTCGATTTATCGTCTCCTCCAAAAACATTAGCACGCACACCACCGTCCACTGAAGGGTGGAGTAAATCACGGTCTGTGCTGGAATCGAACCTGGGAAAACTGGCTTCCTTGTCAGGCTCTCTACCACCAGGCCACAGTTCCACCATTCATTGAAGGTGAGTGACCCTTTCTGTCGGCCAGGGCCCCAACGCGCTGACTGAACGTCTGCTGAAGAAGCTTCGTGAGGACCACAAGATCTACCTGATACCCGCCATGATGAAGGGCGTCTATTTCCTCCGCCTCGCCATTTGTGGGCCTTTCGTCATCAGCTCTGACGTCAAGTACAGTTGGGACGTCATCAGACAGGCTGCTGACGTCATCCTTGGTTCTGCCAAGGAATAGCTTCAAAGTTTCCGTCGCCGTGTGTTGAAAGAAGACAGCACACTGAAGCTGAACAATGATAGAAGTGAATCTTTGCTATTCTGTCCTCCAAGTGTCCCATCCTCATGTTATCTCCCACTGTCTGTTAAAGTTGGTGCTCAAGACATCTTCACAAACACAGAAAGACACCCTGGAATTACTCTTGCCGCAGAACTCTAATAAAACGAGTTTCAATAAAGTGCTAGACCACATTCAAGAATGCGTGTGACCCCGCCATACAGCCATGTTTTCTTGATTGCACACTGCAAAAAATTACCTGTGCTTATATATTGTTATCAGAAAATGGTTATGTAAATATGGTTACACTGGAATCTTCGAAAAATTGCAAACGAACTTTTCATTTTCATTGAAACACAATGTCAGACACGTTATTCTCGGAAACAGGTATATTTCCTACTTCAGTCCTTTCAAAATGTAGAATGGTAAGTTTCTGATCAGGATTAATTGACGGTGCAGCCGGTAACTGCATGAAGAGCATTGAAATATTCTGTTTTTTACACTTTCATTATTCTCAGACATGTTTCACCTCAATATGGCTAAACTTCACCAAAAATATTTCAAATGACTTGTTATGATTGTCTTGGGTTTTCTCGGACAATTTATTGCGGGAGTTCTTTTGCAGAAGTATTACAACGTCTAAAGTGATCATACACATTCAGTCGTCGAGAAAAGCGGTTGAAGAAAGATCTAAATGCCTGTTTATAAGAATATAAGACTTAACTTTTATTGCTTCTAACAATATCTACATACAGACAGACACAAACACAGACAAACAAACACACACACACACACACACACACACACACATATGCATACATACATACATACGTACAGACAGATAGACAGACAGACAAACACACACACACAACATATGCATACACACACACACACATACCTACCTACCTACTTACCTACATACATACACACACACATACATCCCTTAACATAATTCTATTGCAATAAGTTTAAGAATGTCTGAAAAATGCTGTGATTCAAAACATACTAAAACAACGTAAATATCAACATAGTCATTGTTTGCTTTAGTCAGTGTATTTCATAATTTTGCAAAAATAATATGAAGTTTTCTATTGTTTATCAGAATCCTCAAGTTTGATTTAAACACAATGTAATGTTGGTATGTTTTTTTTATGCTGGTTTCGTTTGACATTGCTGGACTGTAGCTATGATTCAACGTGCACATATTATTGTATCACTCACAACCCAAATATGGGCAAAAGGGTTAAATTCTCTGAATTCAGAAATCTTTCAGAATTTGTTTATTCCCATGAACTCTTTTGAGTCATAGAGAAACAAGGAAACATGACAATAACAGGGTGACGGCCACAGAGGAAGAGCGAAGGTAATTTAAAAAGAAGAGACAAAAGGGGGGATAATACAAATGAAATAAGGCGAAATGTAATCATCAGTCTGGTACAACGCAATAGGAGTAGACAAACGCACGGATCACAACTTAGATTTACAATACGGCTCTGTATCTGACTAGTTGAGCCTGAACTGGGAACTGGCGGGTTAGTAATGCTGGGATTGGTTTGATATGTACAGGAGAGAAAAAGACATAAAAAAAAAGAAAGAAAAAAGATCATGCAATTGCAAATGGATATGAGAATTGAATCCGTAATGTAAGGGACGTAACACTTGCAAAACAGTACTCTCCCTTCGATTGGACCACGTCATCATCTTACTCTGTTCTCTTATTGTTGCTGCTCTTGTTGATGCTCTTGTTCACACTCACCGGTGATGGATTGGAACTGTCGTTGTTTGACTTGTTGTTGTTGTCGCTGCCGCTCTTGTTGTTGCTGTTGTTATTATTATCTCTTGTTCACACTCACCGGTGATGGATTGGAACTATCGTTGTTTGACTTGTTGTTGTTGTCGCTGCCGCTCTTGTTGTTGCTGTTGTTATTATTATCTCTTGTTCACACTCACTGGTGATGGATTGGAACTATCGTTGTTTAACTTGTTATTGTTGTCGCTGCCGCTCTTGTTGTTGTTGTTGTTATTATTATCTCTTGTTCACACTCACTGGTGATGGATTGGAACTGTCAGTGTTTGAATTGTTGTTGCTGTTGTCATTGTTGTTGCTGTTGTTATTATTATCTCTTGTTCACACTCACCGGTGATGGATTGGAACTATCGTTGTTTGACTTGTTATTATTGTCGCTGCCGCTCTTGTTGTTGTTGTTATTATTATTATCTCTTGTTGACACTCACCAGTGATGGATTGGAACTGTCGGTGTTTGACTTGTTATTGTTGTCGCTGCCGCTCTTGTTGTTGTTGTTATTATTATTATCTCTTGTTCACACTCACCGGTGATGGATTGGAACTATCGTTGTTTGACTTGTTATTATTGTCGCTGCCGCTCTTGTTGTTGTTGTTGTTGTTATTATCTCTTGTTCACACTCACCAGTGATGGATTGGAACTATCGTTGTTTGACTTGTTATTGTTGTCGCTGCCGCTCTTGTTGTTGTTGTTATTATTATTATCTCTTGTTCACACTCACCGGTGATGGATTGGAACTATCGTTGTTTGACTTGTTGTTGTTGTCGCTGCCGCTCTTGTTGTTGCTGTTGTTATTATTATCTCTTGTTCACACTCACCGGTGATGGATTGGAACTGTCGGTGTTTGACTTGTTGTTGCTGTTGTCATTGTTGTTGCTGTTGTTATTATTGCTCTTGTTCACACTCACTGGTGATGGATTGGAACTGTCGTTGTTTGATTTGTTGTTGTTGTCAGTCGCTGCCGCTCTTGTTGTTGCTGTTGTTATTGCTGTCACTGCTGTTATTGTTTGTTACTGTTGTTATTGTTGTTGCTGGTGTTATTGTTGGCGCTGTTGTTGGCGCTGTTGTTATTGTTGTCTCTGTTGTTATTGTTGTCGCTGTTGTTATTGTTGTCGCTGTTGTTATTGTTGACGCTGTTGTTATTGTTGTCGCTGTTGTTATTGTTGATGCTGTTGTTATTGTTGTCGCTGTTGTTATTGTTGTCGCTGTTGTTATTGTTGATGCTGTTGTTATTGTTGTCGCTGTTGTTATTGTTGATGCTGTTGTTATTGTTGTCGCTGTTGTTATTGTTGTCGCTGTTGTTATTGTTGATGCTGTTGTTATTGTTGTCGCTGTTGTTATTGTTGACGCTGTTGTTATTGTTGTCGCTGTTGTTATTGTTGATGCTGTTGTTATTGTTGTCGCTGTTGTTATTGTTGATGCTGTTGTTATTGTTGTCGCTGTTGTTATTGTTGATGCTGTTGTTATTGTTGTCGCTGTTGTTATTGTTGACGCTGTTGTTATTGTTGTCGCTGTTGTTATTGTTGTCGCTGTTGTTATTGTTGTTGCTGTTGTTATTGTTGTCGCTGTTGTTATTGTTGTCGCTGTTGTTATTGTGATTGTTGTCGCTGCTGCAGCGCAACTGCTGTTGGTTTTTGTTGTGTTTTATTCGTGTTGTTGTCGTTGCTGCTGTTGTTGTCGTTGTTGCTGTTGTTGTCGTTGCTGCTGTTGTTGTCGTTGATGTTGTTGTCGTTGATGTTGTTGTTGTCGTTGATGTTGTCGTTGGCGATGTTCCTCCATTGTGTTTTTCTTCTTGTTGCTATTCTTCATGTTGCTTCCACTCATGTTTCTGCTCTGGCTTCCTTCCAATAAAAAAAAACGATCAATCAGTTGTTTGTGCATGCCTGGTGGAAAGCGTGAAACATGGCTAGATTAAAGTTTTGTCCCTTTGTCTAATTGTGATGAACCAGAACTGCTGAACTTGTTTAGTGTTTTCACTTTGTTAGAAAAATTGAAACAGTGTGGGAATTTGACTTGATCATAAAAAATAGAAAAGATAACAAGGAAAGCAAACATTTTTTTCTTCTGTTCAAAGAAATTATAAAACGAAGTAAACATTGTATATATACGCGTGCATTCTTTTCGACTCGTAATTTTATTCGCACAGATTGGTGATGCACTGTGTCTGCAAAAGACTGTGATGGTCTCCTGCAAACGTTCTCGAATCTGTCTGGGGGTAGGGGTACGGGTGAGAGGGAAATGAACAGGAAATCTGGGTTGTGTATGAAATTCATCCATCTGATCCTTGCCTTCTCCCTTCTGATGTTGCACCAGTCTGGTCTTCCTGTTCTCATTGTCTGTCTTTTGAGTGTCTGTCGAACCCCTCACTGATGGATGAACTTCGTGTTTGACTTGTATTGATGTCGCTCCCGTCTTGTGTTGTTGTTAGAACTCTCTGTTCACTTCAGGGAGGGTTCCTACGTTGTCTTATGTTATTATGTCGCTGAACCTCTGTTTGTTGACTTCTGTTCCCCATAGGAACTGTCTTTCGAATGTTGTCTGTCCAGTGTTCTTTGCTGTCACTTCAGTGTCCACTCATAGTGTTTACGAAGTGTCTGTCCTGATTGCTGTTGTTCAGTGTGCCCTCTGACTGTCTGTTGTGTTCTGTCACTTCTGTTTTTCACTTTATTTTTGTTTCCTGTGTTGGCGAAGTTTTCTGTCCGAACTCTGCTGTCATTCAGTTGTCCCTGTTTAGAGTCTTGTTGTTAGATGTGTGCTGTCCAGTAAATTGCTGTCATTTTTCATTTTGTTGCCTTGTATTGTTACGTAGTTGTTGCCAGGAACTTCTGCTGTTCATTGTTGTCACTCTGTAGTTGTCTTTGAATGTTGTCCAGATTTATTGTTGTCACTTTAGTTTCTCCTGTGATTGTTATGCTTGTTATTGTTGTCCTGGAACTCTGTTGTTATTGTGTCCTCCTAGACTGTGTTATCGAGTTTTCTTTTGTCCTGTGTACTCTGCTGTCCTGTTGATGTTTCGCTTTGTATGTGTCCTTTGTTATTTTTGTCTGTGTTACTTTTTGCCTTGTTACTTCATGTTGTCGCTGCGCAGCACAACTGGTTTTTTTGTACGTGTTGTTGTCGTGCTCTGCTGTCATTCAGTGTTCCTGAGTGGTTGTCGTTGATTGTGTTCTGTCCCAGTTCTTCTGTTGTATTCTTCATTTTGTTCCATCACTCGGCTTCCTTATGAAATTTGTTGTCCAGGGAACCTCTTTTTGTCCCTTCATGTGATGCCAACTGGAATTTGTTTAGAAGTTTTTCACGTTGTTAAAATTGCTGTGGAATTTGAGTTGTCCTCAAAAATAGAAAAGTTTACGGAAGTTTTTTTCTTCCTAAAGAAAAACTTTGTGTATTCGTGTCCCTCATATGACTGTTTACGAGTGTCTGCAAACTTATGCTGTCCTTCATGTTCTCATAACTGTCTTATGAGTA
Source organism: Babylonia areolata (assembly GCF_041734735.1). Lineage (NCBI taxonomy): Eukaryota > Metazoa > Mollusca > Gastropoda > Neogastropoda > Buccinidae > Babylonia > Babylonia areolata. The sequence goes on along the minus strand of NC_134906.1, from coordinate 7,147,744 downwards.
GGGTGTCCAGAAACCTTGCTGTCACTTCAGTGTCCTCCATAGACTGTCTTCAAGGTCTGTCCGAACTTCTGCTGTCACCTCAGTGTTCCTCCATAGACTGTCTTATGAAGTGTCTGTCCAGAACCTCTGCTGTCACTTCAGTGTTCCTCCATAGACTGATTTGAAGTGTCTGTCCAGAACCTCTGCTGTCACTTCAGTGTTCCTCCATAGACTGTCTTATGAAGTGTCTGTCCAGAACCTCTGCTGTCACATCAGTATTCCTCCATAGACTGTCTTATGAAGTGTCTGTGTAGAACCTCTGCTGTCACTTCAGTGTTCCTCCCCAGACTGTCTTATGAAGTGTCTGTCCAGTTACTGTCGAAACAGACAGGGATATTCAAATATCATACTTTTTTTTAATATCCCGGCTGATTCTTTGCAGCGAACATCAAAAATATAAAGAAGGGTGTTTTGGTGTTTTTTGTTTGTTTGTTTATGGTTTTGGATGTTGTTGTTGTTGTTTTTGCACACACTTACATAACAAAAAGGAACAGCCGGCGAAATGTAGAGAAACAACAGCAACTGTCAGGCTGCGTTCAATGCCTGTCAGTCACACAGTGTATGAACTAATAATTACTGAATCATGAAACACAAAACTGCCATTTTTGGACCCAGTTCCTCATTTCTACCATACACACACAGTGACCGTCACGCACACTGTTGTGAAAACATCAGGCCTAGAGATGGGGAAAATACCAGGCTGTTTTGAAAGAACACCTGTCGTTCTGTGGCAAAGCTGGAAACAGCCACTGAAGCATGATCAGGTGGTGGTGATCTTTAACTAAAAGCTCACAAATTTCCACACACAGAGACTTTCCTGGAAGATACGCCACCTGCTGTCTTCACTCCATCCGTAAGGAGGGGTAAAAAAAAAAGAAACACCAGCAAAAGAGGAAGTGAAGAAAAAATTCAGTTTCAGTTTCGATTTTACAAGGAGGCGTTACTGCGTTCGGATAAATCTATGATAGGTAACACCACATCTGCTTAGTCAGGCCTTGGGTGCATGCATATCTATGAGAGAGAGAGAGAGAGAGAGAGAGAGAGCACTGGATGTTTCTGAAGATCAGACAAGAATGGTTTCCAGACGATATTCTTGGCGTGTTATCTAATGCCGATGTCAAAATCACTAAAACAAAGGAAGTGACGATGATGACTGATGAAGAAACAGCTAGTACTCAGGTAGAACTAGCTGGTAGCGTCAATGAAGCTGAGTGATTCGGAATGATTTTGATCAACATTGAGACACATGTTTTCAGTCGTGGACAAAAGAAGTGCTTGGAATCTTCAAAACACTTAACAGAAATGCTTTCCTCAGAATTCTTTCCTGTCCCGAGATTTTTCTTTATGGATTCTGAGGTGAGGGATGTGCTGAATTGTGAACACGTTGATTTTCATGTCCTTTCTTCCCCTTGACAAAAACAAACAAACAAAACAACAACAACAACAAAAACAAACAAACAAACAAACAAAAAAAAACCTCGTCAGCTCTAGCACTCCTCAACTTTTCATCAGTCTCAGGGAGTTCCAAAGGGGTGCACACCAATGTGGTATTTTACGGTATTTATGACATCATGAGGGAGAAATTGTGTATGTACCTGACTGTCACAATTCTTTTTCTTTTAGACCTTTTAGCTTTTTAACATCAGAAATAAAGACTAGAACAAAGCTAAACAACATTTCCTTGGTATCAAACCAACTCATCACATAATACATACTATACTATATTAAACAAGCAATTATAGACACGCCCAATGTTGGTGTGAGGTATTTCTGTACGATTTAATAAAGACGGTGAATGGCAGAGGTATTAAAGTGGAGGGGAAGGGAGAGGTGGGAGGTGGCGGTGTGAAGGGGGGGGAGGTAGGAAAAAGGCACACCTGAATCCGATCCGCTCCTTGCACTACCACACCGTGTTCGGTGTCGTTCGCTTGTGGCTATGAGTGCTCCGTTTTGTGGCACACCTTCACTCGCTCCGCTCATTCACGCGTCTTATTTACCTGTTTTGGCGATTGCAACAAAGGACATGTACGTGTGTTCACTGACCCGTAAAATAGTGGTACGCAATGGCAGTATCCGTGTGTTTACATGACCCCGTGTGTGACAAAATGAATGCTTGGAATCTTCAACATGACAGAAATGTCGCAGAACCCTGTCCATGTCGTGTGTTCTAGACTGAAGTGTGTGGCACAACACATGACATGTCCTTGTTCCCTTGAAAAGCAAATGACAAAACACAACAACATGTCAAACAATGTTCAACTGACAGATTAGGCACTCAACTTGCATGTCCGTGTGTTCAAAGGGGTGACACCAATGTAAAGTTGGTTCATGACATATGAGGCACAAACTGTGTATGTACCGTGTGTCACATTACTTTTTGTTTGGAAACCTATGACATGTTCCCTGGTTCACTGAACAAGTAAACAAACACCATCATATTCCGTGGTTCAATACAGTAATGCACAACACATGCATGTACCATTATTACAGAAAGTATAGATGAGCACAATGTTGGTGTCCGAGGTATTTCACCCGACGATTGTAATAAAGACGGTGAACGGTCCAGTGGGATTAAACTTTGGGGAGTGGGGATAGAGTGTGGACGAATGTCCGTGTGTAAGTGGGAAGGGATGGTATACAAAAACACCTGAATCTCGTCCGCTGTTCCCCTGAACCAGGGATGTGACGTACACATGAATGACCGTGTGTTTTTGGTGACATTTATGTTTACCCGCTCCCAGATACGCGGTCTTCCGTGTGTCACTGACGGTATGTGGCACACGTGGCATGTCCGTGTGTTCACTGACAGTATGTGGTACAACACATGGCATGTCCGTGTGTTCACTGACAGTATGTGGCACACATGGCATGTCCGTGTGTTCATTGATAGTATGTGGTACACATGGCATGTCCATGTGTTCACTGATGGTATGTGACACAACACATGACATGTCCGTGTGTTCACTGACAGTATGTGGCACAACACATGGCATATCGGTGGGTTCACTGACAGTGTGTGACAGAACACATGACATGTCCGTGTGTTCACTGACAGTATGTGACAGAACACATGACATGTCCGTGTGTTCACTGACAGTATGTGACAGAACACATGATATGTCCGTGTGTTCACTGACAGTATGTGGCACACATGGCATGTCCGTGTGTTCACTGACGGTATGTGACACAACACATGACATGTCCGTGTGTTCACTGACAGTGTGTGGCACAACATGTGTGTGTGTGTGTGTGTGTGTGTGTGTGTGTGTGTGTGTGTGTATGTGTGTGTGTGTGTTTTCTAATGTATAAATATGTATGTGAGATATTTTTAACACGAACTGTTTTGTGAAGTAGTGTTGTAGTTTGTTTACTCAGTTGTCCATCTGTTGTGCTTTTGTTGTTGTTGATGAGTTGTGTGTGTGTGTGTGTGTGTGTGTGTGTGTGTGTGTGTGTGTGTGTGTGTGTGTGTGTGTGTGCTAGTGTATGTGGGCGGGGTGGAGGTGTGAGGTGGTTTTTTTTTTTTTTTTTTTTTTTTTTTTTTTTGCAATACGTACATTTTTACATTTTCAGGTTTAATTTCTTAAATGTAATAATGTACATACGTTTTTACTAGAAATGTTTCATGAATATTGCTTGATCATGTGATGTTGTAGCCTGTGTGTTTCAATTGTTTGTCATTCGTGTGTGTGTGTGTGTGTGTGTGTGTGTGTGTGTGTGTGTGTGTGTGTGTGTGTGTGTGTGTGTGTGTTCTCCTCTATGTTTTCTTAGTTTCTCTACACAACTATTGTAAATAAAACAATAGAAAAACCCATTTGTGACCGGCCTCTCTATGTTCCTGGCCTGTGCGTGGGATCTTGTCTATCCTTCAATTAATCATATTTAGTTAAGTCTTTTGTGCCGTACCCTTGAATAACCACTCCTTACACGGCTACATATATATATATATATATATATATATATATATATATATATATATATATATATATATATATATATATATATATTATGTAATGTCGCAGTAGTTTGCATTAATTGATTGTTGATCTGTGTTCGTGTGTGTATTGTGCCTGTAGGTGCGTGTATGTGTGTGTGTCACTGAGTGAGTGCGTGAGCAATGTGTTTGGGTATGCGGCTTGTGTTCGTTGGTGCATGTGTGCGTGCGTGCGCGCGCGCGCGCGCGTGTGCGTGTATGTGTGTGTGTGTGCGCACGTTGTGTGTTTTGTGTGTTTGTATGTATGTATGTATGTATGTATGTACCTACGTATATATGCATGCGTATACGTGCTTGTGTTCTTTCAGTTTCAATTGTCTACTTTTGTTGTTGCTGTTGTTATCATTTAATTTTTATTTTAATTTTTTTTTTTATACCTTTTGCATTTCTTGCTTTAATCAACTGACATGACCTATTTTAATTGTTCTCTCTCACCTATGTTTCAAATTATATGCATATGTTTGTGTGGGGATGTTTGAGTGAATGTTTTTAGTGCTATTGTAAAGCGCATAGAGCTTCAAGAATATGCGCTATAGCAAGAAATCTTAATAAATAAATAAATAAATAAATAAGATAAACATGACATGTCCGTGTATTCAGTGACAGTATGTGGCACAACACATGACATGTCCGTGTGTTCACTGACAGTATGTGGCACAACACATGACATGTTCATGTGTTCACTGACAGTATGTGGCACACATGACATGTCCGTGTGTTCATTGATAGTATGTGGCACACATGACATGTCCATGTGTTCATTGACAGTATGTGGCACAACACATGACATGTTCATGTGTTCACTGACAGTATGTGGCACACATGACATGTCCATGTGTTCACTGACAGTTTGTGGTACACATGACATGTCTGTGTGTTCACTGACAGTATGTGGCACAACAAATGGTATGTCCGTGTGTTCACTGACAGTATGTGACACAACAAATGGTATGTCCGTGTGTTCACTGACAGTATGTGGCACAACACATGACATGTCCGTGTGTTCACTGACAGTATGTGGCACACATGACATGTCCGTGTGTTCACTGACAGTACGTGGCACAAAATGCATGTCCGTGTGTTCATTGTGTCTTGTTCATTGTTCAGTCAACCGTAGAGCCAGGACAGGGCTGACAACGCATTCAGAACCAAAATAGCCTCAATTGTACACTGAAAACCATCATGGACAACATTTAGTTGATTGTGTCTTTCAACAAACGCATACGATCTTTCTGACCCAGAGTGAAGACCAAACTAACATTGGATCAGAGGAAGAATCCAACTAATCACTTGCACTTTCTGACCCAAAGTGAAAACCCAAATCATTTGATCTGTTGAAATATTCAGCTAACCATTGCAGTTTAAGTTTCAGTTTCAGTTTCAGTAGCTCAAGGAGGCGTCACTGCGTTCGGACAAATCCATATACGCTACACCACATCTGTCAAGCAGATGCCTGACCAGCAGCGTAACCCAACGCGCTTAGTCAGGCCTTGAGAAAAAAAAAGAGAAAAAGATAAGCTTACATAAATAAATAAATAATAATTATGATATAAAAAAGGTAGTAGTAATGAAAATAATAATAATAATAATAATAATAATAATAATAATAATAATAATAATAATAATAATAATAATAATAATAAATAAATAAATAAATAAATAAGACAACAATGATGATAAATAAGCAAATAAATGTAAAACATGAAGACACACATTCACACATACACCCACACATGCATAACAGATATGCACCAAACACGCAGTTTCACAGATATGAAAGCACAGTCAAATACATATAAACGTACATGAGCTCCAACAGACACACACCACTGCACACTTTCTAACCCAACGTGAAAACCAAAACACTTGAGGCATATAAATGTAGCCAGCCAAGCGCTCAGCTGGCTTCAGATACTGCTTCACGCACGAGATGTACAGCAGACGCCTTTTTCGCAACAAACACACTCGTGTAGAATGCGGTGCCATTCGCACTGTAATTGCAAAGCGCCCTTTTAAACAACTGCTCTGAAACATCTATTAAATCAAGTCTCCGTATCGTTCACTGAAATATATTTGTTGTGCTTACACACACACTTTAACTCACTCCATACGAACGGCGAAAGAGACGACGTTAACAGCGTTTCACCCCAATTACCACCATCCAAATATTGCAAGCAGAAGGCTCTTATACTGAAGAGGTGAATGTTGACAAAGAATACCACAATTCTGACGACGGAAGCTAAAGGTTGGGTCATTCAGACACCCACTGGACATCCGAGGGGTCTGTGTAGAGGAGAAGAGAGGACTGGCCGTACTGAGTGAGTTAATCAATTAGAAACACACTTGATTTTATTTACTTTAATCGTTCGTCAGGGTAAGGATTTCAACTGACGCTAAGATTACGCCATTTTGTCCTTCTCGTCACACATAATGCTACAGTTACAATTCTGTATGTGACTGCTGTTGGAAACTAAAACCACACCATTATAGTGTTTGGATGAAAATAGATCAGGTATTTAGAAGATACAAAGCCGATTTTCATTGGCGACACTTAACGACAATCACTCCACACCTAGCGTTGCTTGACGGCTTTGGCTGTGTTGAAAACTGTGTTTCTGACACACAATATTTAATTAGATATATCTTTTGTCGGATCAGTAAATTACAAGTATTATATACTGGCAGAATTGTCGCAATTCCATCTTTAAACCTATACTGGCCATTTGTGTTTTCCTACATTACACTGTTTAAACGCAGTTTGTAATTTTCAGTGACAAGCTCGCTAAAACAGACCTTTTCAGGTGACTTGAATTAAGATAATAAATTCATCTTAAATAATCAGCATTTCATTTTATACTCATTAGAAAGTAGGTGTTGGGTTGTTTCTTTTGCGACCAATCCAACGTAAATTGGTTCAGGAATCATTCAGAAATCTATCATTGAACACCTTGTAACACAAACAATTCTGATCAAATTTAGCCTGATTACAGCCGATTTGCTTCGCAGCACACGCGGGCGTCATTGCAGTTCGCTTAACTTGCATAAATAGCCACAGCAGGTGATGACTGGTGACTTTCCACCTGGCCAGTCACTGGCTAGAGCCTGCTCTCTTTCTCTCTTGCTGTGTCGTACACAGAGTGTGTGTTGCTGCAACGGCCAGCGTCATAGCCACATCACTGCATTGTCTTCTTATCTCTTCTTCTCTCTTCTCTTCTCATAACTAGTGTAAATAAAACAATAGAAAAACCCTTTTGTGACTGACCTGCTATATGCCCCTGGCCTGTGCGTTGATATTTTCTATCCTTTAATACAGTAAATTAGTATATTTGTTGTACCGTCCCCTTTTATAATATAATACCACTCGGGTACATGAATAACCACTGAACTAACCAAACACAGGTTTTGGTAACAGCTGTTCATGCCAATAATGCATACAGTGACCATTAACTGGGATACCACAGCCCTCTAGTGCACTTGCAAGACACACGTCTCAAACCAAGTACCAACTGTCACTGAGGAAGTTTTGCCCCCCACCATCCACACATGTTCCACGCACACTGGGCATGTGTCATGATCCTGTGAACATGAGTAATAGTGATTATCTCTGTTGTGTAACTTACTGACGAGGACAATGATTGATAACCCAACAGGTGAATGGTCGTAAGTCACAGCTGTGGTTTAGACAGTCAGTCTCTACCTTCGATTTGGTTGAATGGACATGTTCTCATTCAGATTGTGCAGCATTTGTTGTCAGGGTCCTATCTGTTTCAATATTCCATATATCAACGTCAGTTTGTGACTAAATAGGGTGCCATATGTGTTTGTTTTAAAATGCCCAAAGTTTAGTCATTCATAACTCTTAGCAAGGGTGTGTTTGTTTTAAAATGCCCAAAGTTTAGTCATTCATAACTCTTAGCAAGGGTTCTGATTGTTGTTGTTGTTGTTGCTGTTGTTGTTGTTGTTGTTGTTGTTGTTGTGTGTATTTAATTATTTATTTTAATCAACTGAGAAAGTGTCAGATGTACATCACCATAAGGACGACATCCAGTTATGACAATAACATACCTACAACAGTCTACTCATGATGGGAAACACAAGCTGAAAACTGACATGAACACTGTGTCTGCATTGGAAGGAAAGCAGTAGTATAATGACTGATTGTTCTAGCTTACCTCGATTTAAGCCTCGAAATTGCACTGTGTTTGTTCGTTATGCTACCAGTGTGGTCTCCACATTATGTCATTTCATTAAAGCCCTAAACTGTTTTTGGCACCCATCAAAGGTTTGAGGTCCTCACTCTTCTTTTTTGATGCACATTTCTTACTTTTTTTTTATCTTTTTTTTTAATGACAGTATACATTTCACATTTATGGCATAGTGGAAGTAGTGGCTTGTTCTTCCGATGGCATTTGATATGGTCTTTGCAACAGACATAAATGCAGGATCTACCACAAGGGCCTTTTGTTTTAACTTGGGGGTATGAACAGGTACTATCACCTTTCCACATGATTGTTATACCTATAGTTTTTTCTTTCCTTAAAATGGGCTGTTCTTTCTTCCCAGTGATGTCACAGGGCCTCAAAACTCAAAACCCAACCTTATACTATGACATGGTAAAAAAGTTTAAATACTTATGTTGTCTATTTCAGAAACTCCTATACGCAAACCATCGTAATCTGAATAACAGTGGCCGCAGCTGTGACCATAGCGTCAAAAAAATGGATGCTGAATCCTTTGAAAAGCATGTTGCTGACCTATTGCGTTACGTCACTTCCTACATGGAGAACATCCGGGATAGACCAGCGTTCCCGGATGTGAAGCCGGGCTACATGCGTGAGCTGATTCCCGACACAGCCCCGGAGAACGCTGAGCCTTGGGAAGCCGTCTTCTCCGACATTGAGAGAGTCATCATGCCGGGGGTCAGTCTGCCCCCCTCCCCCTTCTCCCTCCCCCGTTGATAGTGTCTGTCTGTCTGTCTGACTCTCTGTCTCCTCTCTGTATGTATGCCTGTTTGTCTGTGTTTGTTTGTCTGTCTGTGTGTCTGTCTCCTAAGTGTCTGTCCGATTGTCTGTCCATCTCCTATCTGTCCGCGACTGATAGTGTCTCCGTCTGTTTATTTCCTGTCTGTTTTTCTCCTGTCTTTCTGTTTCTCTGTCTTTCTGTCTGTCTGTCTGTCTGTCTGTCTCTCTGTCTCAACCAGCCTCCGGGTGTCAGACATCTTCTGATCGATCAGTTGTCTTGCACTGTGTATACAGTACAGCTCGTAATCGAATAGGTACCTTCTGAAAAACAAATGCACCAAAACAAATGTGTAATGATCATGGCAACTGCACCAGCATTCTTATTGCAGTAACACTATTTGATTTAGTTTTTGCTACATTTGTAACTACCGTCAAGCCTGGATTATTTGGTTCGATGTACACAGAGGTATATCCAATCACTTCATAAGTTAAAGTTGTCAAATTGGTATACCTGTTTTCTCAGTTTTGTCTGTCTCAGATTTGCTCTGAAATGACTCAAAAATTATAAATTTTTTATTTTATTGTCTTATAAATCTTGATATTTTGTGGCAGTAAAGTATTCTATTCTTTTCCATTCTTTTCTATTCTGTTCTCAGACACACAGACACACAGACACAGACACAGACACAGACACACACACACACACACACACACACACACACACACACACACACACACACACACACACACAACATTGGGTTGTTTGTGTTGTTGTTGTTTTTTGTGGTGAAAAACCACCGCTTACAATGGAAATTGTTCTTTTGTCAGGTGCTTCACAATCGGTCTCCAAAATCCCATGCCTACTGGACCATCGGGTTTTCCTTTCCCTCCCTGCTGGGCGACATTCTGACCGACGCCACTGGCTGCATTGGGAGTTTCTGGGTGAGTCACCTGGCGACAGTATGGATTTCACGATGATGATGACGTTGACCTCGATGACTATTATTTTGCTGGTGATGGTGAGGGTGTTCCAGCTGTTGTTGTTATACAACAGGAGACAATCCCCATAATTATGTGTGGCGATTTAAAATGACGATGATGGATTTGATGGCTTTGATGTTATTTCCATTCTTGTTTTCGTTTTGGGAGTTTCAAGGTTGTTTTGCGAGTGTGTGTGTGTGTGTGGGGGGGGGGGGGGGGGGGGGCAAGGGTGGAAGGGGGATATTGTTGATGTTAATCATAAAAAGAACAGATATGCCGTGCTTGCGTTAGAAGTACACAGATGACACTAATGGACTGGCACGCATTTGGATGTACCTCATGAGTGTGAAACTGGGAACGGCCTTGTTTGACTGGATAACCTTGTGGTTGGTGGCGTCGTTGTCATTGCTGCTGCTGTTGTTGTTGTTGTTGTTGTTCTCGCTGTGAAGAGTGTGTGTTAATCCTACCGACAGGAATCCTGTCCCATGAGTGTGGAACTGGAAATGATCACGATGGACTGGTTGGCCCAGATGCTTCACTTACCTCCCTTCTTTCTCTTCTCCCACCCTGGAAAAGGAGGAGGAATCATCGAGGTGGTGTGTGTGGTGTGTGTGTGTGTGTGTGTGTGTGTGTGTGTGTGTGTGTGTGTGTGTGTGTGTGTGTGTGTGTGTGTGTGTGTGTGTGTGTGTGTGTGTGTGTGTTGACTGATCAACGATTTAACGTCTGTTCGCAAAAGGGATTTTACATGGGGAAACGTCTGTGCATTGTATGTGTTTATATGCGTGTAAACGTGTTCGAAACGTGACAAGAAATAGAAAGTGTGTGTGTGTGTGTGTGTGTGTGTGTGTGTGTGTGTGTGTGTGTGTGTGTGTTCAGTCGAACGCCAGTGAAGCCATACTGACCTCTGTGTGTGTGTGTGTGTGTGTGGTCGGGCGAACGCCAGCGGAGCCATACAGACCTGTGCGTGTGTGTGTGTGTGTGTGTGTGTGTGTGTGTGTGTGTGTGTGTGTGTGTGTGTGTGTGTGTGTGTGTGTGTGTGGTCAGTCGAACGCCAGTGAAGCCATACTGACCTCTGTGTGTGTGTGTGTGTGTGTGTGTGTGTGTGTGTGGTCGGGCGAACGACAGCGGAGCCATATAGACCTCTGTGTGTGTGTGTGTGTGTGTGTGTGTGTGTGTGTGTGTGTGTGAGTGTGTGTGTGTGTGTGTGTGTGTGTGTGTGTGTGTGTGTTCAGGCGAACGCCAGTGGAGCCATACTGACCTGTCTGCTGGCCGCCAGAACACTGACCTTCAGGACACAGCAGCGGACTCAGCCTGACGTCACGCTTTGTCACGTGACTGACAGACTGGTGGCGTACTGCTCTGATCAGGTGTCTATTGGTCTCTTGGACCCCCCCCCCCCTCCCCCCCGACCCCTTTTCCCCAGGCCCCCCACCTCTCCCCTCTCTCTCTCGCTTGCTCTCTTTTCCGTGTGTGTCTTTCTGTGTGCGTGTGCTTTTCACCGCATGCACAGTGCCTGTAATCTGGAACGTGAGAGTATTTTGTGCCATACCCGTGTTTGCCATTCTATTTTATCACAGTGGGCTGGTTACTTTTGGCACGTGAAGTTCGTTCACGGATTTAAGCATTAACTGTCACTTTGGCGGCAGGTACTCTCCGTGCTACTCTCTGCCTTTCAGTTTTCCAGCTACTCAAAATAATATGATTAATTACTGTACGGATCATTTACCATACACGAGCAGTTTTTTTAAAATTCATATACCACCTGTTATATACTCCTGTAATTGAATGCACGGATGATATCAACGATTTGATATGTCATGGAGATAGCAGAACGCAAGATTAGCAGATGGTATAATGGTGATCAGCTAAACATCCAGAAAAAGAGAGGAACAGATGGGGTATTATGGTGATCAGGTAAACACCCAGGAACTCAGAGAAGCAGGTGGGGTATTATGGTGATCAGGTAAACACCCAGGAACTCAGAGAAGCAGGTGGGGTATTATGGTGATCAGGTAAACATCCAGGAACTGAGAGAAGCAGATAGGGTATTATGGTGATCAGGTAAACACCCAGGAACTCAGAGAAGCAGATAGGGTATTATGGTGATCAGGTAAACACCCAGGAACTCAGAGAAGCAGGTGGGGTATTATGGTGATCAGGTAAACACCCAGGAACTCAGAGAAGCAGGTGGGGTATTATGGTGATCAGGTAAACATCTATAAACTCAGAGAAGCAGGTGGGTATTATGGTGATCAGGTAAACATCCAGGAACTGAGAGAAGCAGGTGGGGTATTATGGTGATCAGGTAAACATCCAGCAACTCAGAGAAGCAGATGGGGTATTATGGTGATCAGGTAAACATCCAGGAACTCAGAGAAGCAGATGGGGTATTATGGTGATCAGGTAAACATCTATGAACTCAGAGAAGCAGATGGGGTATTATGGTGATCAGGTAAACATCCAGGAACTCAGAGAAGCAGATGGGGTATTATGGTGATCAGGTAAACATCCAGGAACTCAGAGAAGCAGATGGGGTATTATGGTGATCAGATAAACATCCAGGAACTCAGAGAAGCAGATGGGGTATTATGGTGATCAGGTAAACATCCAAGAACTCAGAGAAGCAGGTGTCAATTATGGTGCCAGAGGTAACCTGTCAGGTGTCAGAATGGAAAGCAGCTGGGGCGTTGTAGTGACGGAAGGATCAGTGGTGGGTTCATTCACAGTTTGACTTTTGATTGTTTGTTTGTGTGTGTGTGTGTGTGTGTGTGTGTGTGTGTGTGTGTGTGTGTGTGTGTGTGTGTGTGTGTGTGTGTGTCTCCGTGTGTTTGAATTTATGTCATGTATCTTAACGTTACGCTTGTATTATGACAACAATAATAATGATAATAATCACCATCATCATCATCATCATCATCATCATCATCATCTTGTTGTTGTTGTTGTTGTTGTTGTTGTTGTTGTTGTTAGTATCAATACTAGTATACTATTCATAATAATGTTCACAATAATCATTATCACCATCATATTCTTCTTCTTCTTCTCATTATCATTATTATTGTTGCAATTCTTGTTGTTAGTATTAATATTAGTATATCATTCATGTTCACAATAATCATCATCACCATCATCATCACCATCATCATCATCATCATCATCACCATCATAATCATCATCACCATCACCACCATCATCATCATCATCACCATCATCACCATCATCATCACCATCATCATCACCATCACCACCATCATCATCATCATCATCATCATCACCATCATCATCACCATCATCATCATCACCATCATCATCATCATCATTTCACTCCTCAGGCTCACACAGCAGTGACCAGGGCAGGGATGGTGGTCGGAGTACGCATGCGCACTCTGGAGACTGACCACAAGGGGGCGCTGCGCGGAGCCACTCTGAAAGCGGCCATATTGGAGGATTTGGGCAACGGACTTACTCCTTTCTATGTGACTTTGTTTCTTCGTTCTTAGTCTGTCTGTCGTTTTCTCATCGTCTGAATGTCAGTTTATCTCTTCTCTCTCACTCTGTCAGTCTCTTTCCGCCTCTGTCTCTTATGAATGAATGAATGATATGGATACTTACATAGCACCTATCCTCGGTTGGAGGCCAAGCTCTAAGCTCTTTACAAACTCTGGGTCATTTGCACAACAGGCTGTCTACCTGGGAAGAGCCGACTGACGGCAACAAAAGGGTTGTCCCTGGCAAAATTCTGAAGAAAAATCCACTGACATATATATGTGTAAGTGTGCGCGTAATTAAAAGCCCGACTGAAGGACACGGGGAAGGAATGCGAACGTCTGAACTCAGCTGACAGTCGGCTCCACGCAGGTAGGCAGCCTGTTGTGCAAATGACTGTATTCATAAAGCGCTTAGAATTTGGTCTCTGATCGAAAACAGGCGCTGTACCTGTGTCGATTGTTAAGATATTCAAAAGTTGCTGAAGAGGTGGCTGTCATGTTGTCATACTGCAACCCTGTCCTACCAAAGAATGTCACGGATGCCAAAACGGCGGTCTACAGCATCCCCCCCACCCCTCAACTCCCACCTCTCCTCCCCCCACTGCCCTCATCTACACATCCACCACGTACATAAGAACTTTCGGAATTCATTTCAAATCCTCTGGACCAATTTTAGTAATGAAAAATGATAAAAACACTTTTGACGTTATTTTACCAATTAGGATGACGAACGAGTTCCCTCCCACAATAATTAGTCCTTTCATCCTGCTCAAAGTATCAAGAGAGACAAATCAATCGAATCTGATGATTGGCAATCCTGTGACGCCGTTTTGAGATATCAAGGGAGACAAATAAATCCATGTGTACATTATGTTTGCTGTTTCTAGTATCAAGGGAGACAACAGTACATTCATACAATTTCAGCTGTGCGCAACACTCGGCTCCACAGCCACGTGTGCCTTTGACAACTTGAAGGAACTGGGACCTCTCTGTGAGTATGCCATCCATCAGGCCTGCTGTGAGTGTTGGTTGTTTACACAGTGTGTGTTCCAGCTTGTGACCCCCCCCGCCCCCTTCTGAGAATTCTGTGCAAGAAATATCCTGTTTTCTCTTTTGTTTCTGTTTTCTTTTTCTTTTTTCTTCTTTCTTCATTGTCTGTTTTTGTTTTATATCGTCCCTGTCCATTTCCATTTCTTTTGTTGTTGCTGTTTGTTTTTTCCCCAGAAAGCCAAAACACTCTTTCCTGCAGTCTATGATGTTCTATATGTTCTGTTCTGTTCTGTTCTGACGATCAGGTAGTGACATTGTAAGGACAGGGATGGGCACTAGCTGTCCACTCTGCAGTAGTAAATATTTGACCACATAGCCTATAATTTTTTTTCATGGCCTTTTCATGAATTTGTGTGTGTGTGTGTGGTTCTGAAGCGTTTTACCCTTTCCTTTACGTTTTAGTAAAACATTTATTTATTTATGTATTTATTTATTTATGTATTTATTTATTTATTCATTTACTTATTCATTTATTTTGGTAATCTTGCGGTGACAAATTTATGTGGAAGTGCTGACATCCTAATCTTATTTGCCTTGAGGAGGTTAAGATAATGTTCCATGAACTGGGTAGTTTTGCAGGTTTAGTTTTCCAGACGTTACAGTCTTGAATGCAACAAGGTTGAATGTTCGTTCAGTTGAGCATTCATGATATGGCCCTGTGTGGTCGGTTGGACAGAAAACAACAATGTCAAATTTTCGGAAAATGTGTTTGTAAGTGTGTGTGTTGGTTGGTACTTAATTTAACGTCAGTTCACTAAAGTGATTGTGTGTGTGTGTGTGTGTGTGTGTGTGTGTGTGTGTGTGTGTGTGTGTGTGTGTGTGTGTGTATTAATGTTATTTTCATTTTGCGCATGGATCAACCCCTTACACACAACTCTGTCTCTCAGGTGAGGAACACAACATGTGGATGCACGTGGATGCTGCCTATGCCGGAAGTGCCTTCATCTGTCCAGAGTTTCGTCCCTTGTTGGATGGAGTGGAGGTGAGAGCACACGCTTGGTACTGTACGGAGACACTTTTTTTCTTTCATTTTCTAGATGAGAGGTTGCATAAAAAAAACCCAGAAAACAACGTGAGTGTATAAATACGGGTGGGAATAAGTCACCGTGCATAGCCATCCCAGTCTTGAGAAGACCTCGAAATAAGCTTCATCCGCTTTAATACATTCGTGGCATGGACTTTTTGTGCTGCATCATCATCCACGCCTTTTCGGTGGCAGTGCCCCCTGAAGTAAAAACTTTGCAGTGTTTCTGTATAAGTCATTTCAGAGGAGAAGCAATATGAGTTGATATTATGATATCGTTCAAATACACAGTATTCATGAATTACATGTATTATCTTCCTCCCTCCCTTCCTTCCTCCCTCCCTCCCTTCCTCCCTCGCTCCCTTCCTTCCTTCTTCCCTCCCTCCTTCCCTTCCTTCTTTCTTTCTTTCCTTCCTTTTTTCCTTCTTTCTTTCCTTCCTTTTTTCTTCTTCCCTCCCTCTTTCTCTCCCTCCCTCCCTTCCTTCCTCCCTCCCTTCCTTCCTTCTTCCCTCCCTTCCTTCCTCCCTCCCTTCCTTCCTCCCTCCTTCCCTCCCTCCTTCCCTTCCTTCCTTCTTTCTTTCTTTCCTTCCTCCCTTCTTCTTCCCTCCCTCCCTCCCTCCCTCCCTCCATTCCTTCCTTCTTCCCTCCCTCCCTCTCTTCCTTCCTTCTTTCTTTCCTTCCTTCCTTTCTTCCTTCCTTCTTTCTTTCTTCCTCTTCCATCCCTCTCTCCCTCCCTTCCTTCCTTCCTCCCTCCCCCTTCTTCCCTCCCTCCCTTCCTCCCTCCCTTCCTTCCTTCCTTCCTTCTTCCCTCCCTCCCTCACTTCCTCCCTCCCTTCCTCCCTCCCTCCCTTCTTTCCTTCCTTCCTTCCTTCTTCTTCCATCCCTCCCTCCCTTCCTTCATCTGTTCCACAGTACGCCACGTCGTTCAACCTCAACGCCCACAAATGGCTCAAAGTGACCTTCGAGTGCTCTCCCCTATGGTAAGTGGACCTGACAGGAGGTGAGGTTCAGTGTGGTGCTCCTGGTCTGTTGTCTGTCTGTCTGTCTGTCGGTCTGTTGGTCTGTCTGTCTGCCTGTCTGTCGGTCTGTTAGTCTGTCTGTCTGCCTGTCTGTTGGTCGGTCTGTTTGTTGGTCTGTTTGTCTGTTTATCGGTTTTGTCTGTGTGTCGGTCTGTCTGTTTGTCTATTGGTATGTTGACTGTCTGTCTGTCAGTCTTTCTGTCTGTTGGTCTGTCTTTCGGTCTGTTCGTCTGTCTGTCTGTCTGTTGGTGTGTCGGTCTATCTGTTTGTTGTTCCGTCTTTCTGTCTGTCTGTCTGTGTATCTGTTGATCTGTCTGTCTGTCTGTTGGTCTGTCTGTTAGTTTGTCTGTCTGTTGGTTTGTCTCTCTGCCTGTTGGTCTATCTGTCTGTCTGTTGGAATGTCTGTCTGTTGGTCTGTCTGTCAGTCTGTTGGTATGTCTGTCTGTTGGGTCTGTCTGTCAGTCTGTCTGTCTGTCGGTGTGTCTATCGGATTGTTGGTTCTCTGGTTTTACGCTCTGTCTGTATGTCTTCTCCTCCCGCTCTTCTGTTCGTCTGTCTGCTTATACGACTGTTGGACTTCGTCAGTGTCTCTCTCTCTCATTCTGTGTGTGTGTGTGTGTGTGTGTGTGTGTGTGTGTGTGTGTGTGTGTGTGTGCAGCTGAAGAACACAGACTATTTACAGAACAACTTGTGTGTGTGTGTGTGTGTGTGTGTGTGTGCAGGGTGAAGAACACAGACTATTTACAGAACAACTTTGTGTGTGTGTGTGTGTGTGTGTGTGTGTGCAGGTGAAGAACACAGACTATTTACAGAACAACTTTGTGTGTGTGTGTGGTGTGTGTGTGTGTGTGCAGGGTGAAGAACACAGACTATTTACAGAACAACTTTGTGGTGGACACTGAGTATCTGACGCAGACCATGGGCGGTGACGTCATGCCGGACTTCAGGGTAAGCTGACGTCATACTGTTTGTCATCCCAGCATTGCTACAGGAGAACGTGCCTCTGTCTCTGTCCGATCCCCCCCCATCCCCCCGCACCACCTAGCCGCCCCCCTCCCCCCCTCACTCCCCCCTCTCTCTCTCCACTCTCTCTCTGTTCTTCCTCCCTGACGTCATACTGTTTGTCATCCCAGCATTGCTACAGGAGAACGTGCCTCTGTCTCTGTCCGACCCCCCCCCCACCCCCCTCCGCACCACCTAGCCGCCCCCACCCCTCACCCCCTCCCTCTCTCTCCACTCTCTCTCTGTTCTTAAAGGGACAGCCTAATAGTTGACCAAAAGTGATAATTAAGTGGCACTTGAGCGTGATTCTTTCAGCACTTGCAGTCCAGTGAGGCATGTCATGTATATCAATACTACTACTACTAATCATAATAATGATAATAATTCTACAACTACTGCTAATGATGATGATGATGATGATGATAATAATGATATTAAAAAGAACTTTATTCAAGACACACGAGACCACAATATAACTGTGCACAGGTTGATATATATATATCAACTGGAATGGTAAAATGGAATGATGTAGGGAGGGGTGGGTGGGGTCAGACACAAATGCTTACATTCCTACAGACACACATATATATTACCATCTCTATTTATGCATTTATTGTTCATAAACACAATGCCTAGCTAAACATAATAATTTTCAGTGTGCATAATAAACTAACGCAACTAATTCGTAAAAAAACAACAACACCCGAGTTGCAGGAGAAGCGGTATCAGACCTTTGAGGCTGGGGGTTGATGATTATGACATGTGATAAAAACAACAACAACAAAATAACGAACTATTAAAAACTCGCCAAATACCATGTAATAAATTTATAATTTATTGTACTGTGCATTCCAAGGTATACACACACACCCACACTCACACCCACACCCACACACACCCACCCACCCACCCACCCACACACACACACACACACACAAGAAGTAAGAATTGCATCGGAAAAGAATTTCCCGAAAAGAGCTAAACATAGATCTTATTAACGCCCGCTGGCACATCGGTGTCAACTGTTTTCCCCAAAGTCTGAAATTAATGCAGATGATGTAGTTTCAGTTTCAGTTTCAGTAGCTCAAGGAGGCGTCACTGCGTTCGGACAAATCCATATACGCTACACCACATCTGCCAAGCAGATGCCCGACCAGGAGCGTAACCCAACGCGCTTAGTCAGGCCTTGAGAAAAAAAGAAAAGAAAAAAAAGGTGAATAGATAATAGATAAATACATAAAAAAAACCTACTACTACTAATAATAATATGTATAAGGCGCAAAAACTTCATGAAGTCAACTATAAGCGTACATAAAAAAGTATATAAAAAAGTAGTTGTAATAATAATAACAATAATAAAAAAAAAGAAAAAAAAAGAAAGAAAACAATGATGATAAATAAGCAAATAAATGTAAAACATGGAGACACACATTCACACATACACCCACATAACAGGTATGGACCAAACATGCAGATGATGTAGACACACAGTAAACTGTAAGTCCATGCGCCTCTTGGGAGATGAGTAAATCACATTTTGATATTAATCAAAACTGACATGATTAAGAATGAACATCCTAATATTATGGCAACGGAAGTACGATTACACCCCCCCCCTCCCCCGAATAAATACTGTGATCCTTTGCATGTTTACACAAACGGCTCACTTCTTAACAATCATCAATCAAGTTCAGCTTTTGTCATACCAGAACTAAAAACTGAACGTTCATATTATAATGAGTGATACAAAAAATCGATCAATATTCAAAACTCATTATGGCTTCTAAATTATAATCTTGATCTTCCAGTTTGCCCTTTTACAAATCCTATTTTGCGTTGATTCCAAATCAGTATTATATGCTTGAGACTCATCAAACTGTAGGAACGTGTCCAAGGTTATGATAGAAATCAGTCAGTTTGTACGTCTTTGAGTTTGAAAGGAACACATGTTATTTTTTGCTGTGTTCCTTCAGACCTTGGTCTTTTCAACAATGAATGTGCTGACAGGGCTGCAAGAAAAAGTGCAAAACACGAACAGGGAACCACAAAACTTTACGTGCCTTTTTCTATACAAGAGGGCGACGGGTTACTATAAGAAGCATCGTGGAGCTCGGAAAATAGGAACGTTTTAAGTGATAATGTAATTAATGCTTATTAGCTCAAAACAATCAATCTGTCAAGTACGTGAAGTAATTTAATCAGATTAAGGCAGATTCATGCATTATCGTACAGGATGAAGCTGAACGCTTTTTGTGATAATGTTTAGCAAAGATGTGAAATGCAGATGTGGAGAACTTTTCTCCAGCAAACACATAGTGCTGTAATGTCAGAGTTTGAAATCGTTTTTACTCATTTTTTTCTGAACGTTCTTTTGGGAGTATTTTTGATGATTTCAAGGTGTTATCTGCTGTTGCAGAAGGTTTGATGATTGACCAATCGGACATTTGATTTGGTTGTTTACACACGTTTACACACACACGCACGCACGCACACACACAACACTCACACACTCACGTACACCCACGCACACCCACCCATCCACACACACACACACACACACACGCACACACACACACACACACACACTGACAAACACACACACCAACAAACACAAACACACGCACACAAACAGACACACACACACACACACACACACACACACACACAGTCCGAGTTCAATGAAGCGTGTTGTGTGTGTCAGCACTGGCAGATCTCAGCCACCAGCAGACCGTGTCGAGCCATCAAGGTGTGGTTTGTTCTGCGTCTCTACGGTCTGACGGGACTGCAGAACTACATCCGTCATGTCAGTTGGCACTGTGTGTGTGTGTGTGTGTGTGTGTGTGTGTGTGTGTGTGTGTGTGTGTGTGTGTGTGTGTGTGTGTCAGTCTGTCTGTCTGTGGCTGGTGGTGGAGGAGGGGGGCGCGTGTGTTGGAAGGTGTGTTTGTGGGGGAGTGGGGGGTGGGTGGGGGCGCATGTACTCTCATACACTTATGTAGCCTATTTGATTAAAATATCAAAGTGAATTTCTGCCATGATTGTGCTTGTAATTGTACATGATGGGTACATCTTTTTTCCATACCTTTACACCCTGTCACTGCGATGGTGGTCATCATCATCATCATCATCATCGTCATCGTCAGTATAGTTATCTTAGCTAGGTTTGAAGTGCTTTACAGTAACAACGAAGCGAATATAAGCACACACACACACACACACACACACACACACACACACACACACACACACACATTCACACACACACACACACACACACACACACACACACACCTCCCTCTCCCGCCTTGTTCCAGGACGTGGCCATGGCTCACGAGTTCGAGGCTATGGTGAGGAGTGACGTCAGATTTGAAATCCCTGCTGACGTCATCATGGGTCTCGTCTGCTTCCGTCTGAAGGTGTGTCAGTGTGTCACATTCGTTATTGTCGTTATTTCTACCCTAGGAGAAAGTGTATGTGTCATTCTCGTTATTGTCGTCCTCTTTCTGCGTCTGTCTGTCTGTCTGTGTGTCTGTTTATCTCTCTCTGTGTCTGTCTGTCTCTCTCTCTTTCTCTCTCCCTCATATGTACGGTAATGATTCTCTGTAAGAAACTTTTTACTTCATACGAAATTTAACTGGTTGACTAAGTTGTTATAACTCCTTGAAATGAACATTTTGTTTACTCAGTAAAACTCTCTCTCTCTTTTATCAAACCATGATTTAATCAAAGTGAAGTAAAAATGGGTCTGAGGAACCTGTATATGACCAACGTGTTGTATTGCACTGTGTTGGTGTCCATTGCATTGTATTGAATTGTATCATATTTTATTGCATTGCACAGTATTGTATTGTACGTGTTGTATTTATTGATTTGATGTCAAAACAGATTTCTGTGTGTGAATTTCGGCCCGCTCTCTCTGGAGGGAGCCTATAGCCTGAATGCAGCGCCATCTTTGTCTGTCTGCAAGCACACTTGATTCACTACCAACGCGGATTTGTTGCCATGTTTCTTTTATTAGTGCAATGCACGCTGTACACAGGACCTCGATTTATCGTCTCTTCCAAAAACATTAGCACGCACACCACCGTCCACTGAAGGGTGGAGTAAATCACGGTCTGTGCGGGAATCGAACCTGGGAAAACTGGCTTCCTTGTCAGGCTCTCTACCACCAGGCCACAGTTTCACCATTCATTGAAGGTGAGTGACCCTTTCTGTCGGCCAGGGCCCCAACGCGCTGACTGAACGTCTGCTGAAGAAGCTTCGTGAGGACCACAAGATCTACCTGCTACCCGCCATGATGAAGGGCGTCTATTTCCTCCGCCTCGCCATTTGTGGGCCTTTCGTCATCAGCTCTGACGTCAAGTACAGTTGGGACGTCATCAGACAGGCTGCTGACGTCATCCTTGGTTCTGCCAAGGAATAGCTTCAAAGTTTCCGTCGCCGTGTGTTGAAAGAAGACAGCACACTGAAGCTGAACAATGATAGAAGTGAATCTTTGCTATTCTGTCCTCCAAGTGTCCCATCCTCATGTTATCTCCCACTGTCTGTTCAAGATGGTGCTCAAGACATCTCCTTCACAAACACAGAAAGACACCTTGGAATTACTCTTGCCTCAGAACTCTAATAGAACGAGTTTCAATAACGTGCTAGACCACATTCAAGAGGGCGTGTGACCGCGCCATACAGCCATGCTTTCTTGATTGCACACTGCAAAAAATACCTGTGCTTATATATTGTTATCAGAAAATGGTTATATAAATATGATTACACTGGAATCTTCAAAAAAATTGCAAATGAACTTTCCATTTTCATTGAAACACAATGTCAGACACGTTATTCTCGGAAACAGGTATTTTTCCTACTTCAGTCCTTTCCAAATGTAGAATGGTAAGTTTCTGATCAGGATTAATTGACGGTGCAGCCGGTAACTGCTTGAAGAGCATTGGAATATTCTGTTTTTTTACACTTTCGTGATTCTCAGACATATTTCACCTCAATATGACTAAACTTCACCAAGGATATTTCAAATGACTGGTTATGGTTGTCTTGGGTTTTCTCGGACAGTTTATTGCGGGAGTTCTTTTGCAGAAGTATTACAACGTCTAAAGTGATCGTACACGTTCAGTCGTCCAGAAAAGCGGTTGAAGAAAGATCTAAATGCCTGTTTATAAGAATATAAGACTTACCTTTTATTGCTTCTAACAATATCTACATACAGACAGACACAAACACAGACAAACACACACACACACACACACACACACACACACACACACACACACACACATATGCATACATACATACATACGTACAGACAGATAGACAGACAGACAAACACACACACACATATGCATACACACACACACATACCTACCTACCTACTTACCTACATACATACACACACACACACACACATACATCCCTTAACATAATTCTATTGCAATAACTTTAAGAATGTCTGAAAAATGCTGTGATTCAAAGCAACAACGTAAATATCAACATAATCATTGTTTGCTTTAGTCAGTGTATTTCATAATTTTGCAAAAAAAGAAGTTTTCTATTGTTTATCAGAATCCTCAAGTTTGATTTAAACACAATGTAATGTTGGTATTTTTTTATGCTGGTTTCGTTTGACCTTGCGGAACTGTAGCTATGATTCAACGTACATATATTATTGTATCACTCACAACCCAGACAGGGGCAAAAGGGTTAAATTCTCTGACTTCAGAATTTTTTTCAGAATTTGTTTATTCCCATGAACTCTTTTGAGTCATAGAGAAACAAGGAAACATGACAATAACAGGGTGACGGCCACAGCAGGGGAAGAGCGAAGGTAATTTAAACAGAAGGGACAAAAGGGGGGATAATACAAATGAAATAAAAGGCCATATGTAATCATCAGTCTGGTACAATGCAATAGGAATAGACAAATGCACAGATCACAACTTAGATTTACAATACGGCTCTGTATCTGACTAGTTGAGCCTGAACTGGGAACTGGGGGGTTAGTTGGAGCATAGCAATAACAATGACATGGTGTAACAAAATAAAATACACAATAATCTGCATGTTATTTTAGCACCCACTTGCCAGTAATACTGGGATTGGTTTGATACATTCAGGAGAGAAAAAGACATAAAAAAATATATGATCATGCAATAACAAATGGATATGAGAACTGAATCCGTAATGTAAGGGACGTAACACTTGCCAAAAAAAAAGAGGCATTATCATATATCTGCAGTATTCTCCGTTCGATTGGACCACGTCTTCATCTTACTCTTGTTCTCTTATTGCTGCTGAACTCAGAACTCAGAACTCAGAAATGTTTTATTGTAGAAGGCCTTCTGACCCATTACAATGTTGAGCACACACACACACCCCATCCCACCCCCCCACACCCCCTCCCACATCTCCTCCCCCCCCCCGCCCCCCCGACACACACACACGCACACTTGCGCGAGCGCAGACTCGATTTTGTAAAACCGGGCATGCAAACACATGAATCGAAAAATCAAAACGGTAAATGCCTTCCATTGTGAGTAAGTCCGCTTAAACATGTACGTTCGTTGTTTTAAATGTATAACATAACAGAAATTAATTGTGCATCCACAGGCTCGTCACTCACCCAACACAACATCTCAGCCCATATCCAAGTCCAGTACACACACACACACACACACACACACACACACACACACACACACACACACACACACACACACACACACAACGTGACAAAGACTGAACCAAAAAAAAAAAGAAAAGCTACATTCAAAAAACAAAATCATACAAGCAAGTTCACGACAGCACTTTATTTACACCCACCCCTAACACCCCCCCTAACCGCACACACACACACACACACACACACACACACACACAACACACACAACACACACACAAACAAACACACGAGAGAGAGAGAGAAGGAGGAAAAAGAAGTTTATTAGGTTAAATGTTTTTTCACGATAACTTGCCCCCTGCCAGTCAAAGAAGGTGGGGAAGGAGGGGGGTATGGGTTTCACTCTTGAAAATGATTTTTGGGACATGTATTGATTAACTGCACATTTGGTGCAAAAAACCCTCCCTCCCGCACTTGTCAAAGAAGGGGGGAAAGGGGGGAGGGTATGGGGGGGTCAGCTCTTTGAAAAAAGATATGTTTGTGGGGCAAATTATTAATTAAATACACATTTGGGCAAAACAAGGGGATGATTGTACCCCCTTTTTTCTCTTTTTTCATTGGGAAAGATATGTTTTTTATGTCCGAAACTGTAACTGGATTACAGAATTAAATACTTTACAAATAGCTTTTTTTTCTCTACAATTAAAGGTTGATTTTCAAAAAGCAATATAATTGAATTGAATATAATTGAATTCAGGAAGGGAGGATAACTTGCATCACGAGAAAGGTGGATTTACAATGGAGATTCAATGCCTGTTGTCAATGTAAGCTTATATAAATACTTAGGTTTATATTTCTCGACACGTTTGATTTTTTCCTTTCCTTGTAAAGATCTCGCTAGCAAGCTAAAATGCATTATTATGTATAATGAAGAAATCATAATTGTTAAACAACGATTCTGTAGCTTTGTTTGATTCACAGATTCCACCTATGGTACAATATGGAGCTGAAATATGGGGTCTCAATTCTGCCACTGTATATTGTGAAAAAACAAAAAACAAAAAAACCCACAACAACAACACTTGTATGCTTTAAAGAAATTGTTCGGACTGACATTGCAAACACCTATATAATGATTTAGTGTATGGTGAAACAGCCAGATATCCTATCTTTTTGACTTTCACTGTTAAATGCATTCAATATTGGCTGAAAATAACTCAGATGGAAGATAACAGATTACCCCATAAAGTCTACAGAATGCTATCAGATTCAGATGACAGAGGTAAGAGAAATTGAGTGTCTTACGTGAAAATGAAACTCTGTGAGTATGATTTTTTGGTTTCGTGTGGTGTCGGAGATATCAGTGAATTTATTCATGTATTTCGTGGAAGATTAATTGATTGTGGCCGGGAAATTTGGATTCCCATATTCAGATTAACGACAGATTTGATTTGTATCGAATGTTTTGTCATATACCTTATAATATGTCAGTTTATATATCAATGAGACTTGATAGACATCTGAAAAATACTTTGACAAGGTATAGATTGGGTGTTACTGAAATATTCACCCATTAATATCGGTATCGAAAATCATGTGCCCAAAATTTGATTTGTCCAATGTGTCAACGATCTAAAGAAGACGAAGTTCACTTTGTGCTGTGTTGCCCAGTACTACGAGATCTTGGAGAACAGTTGATTCCAGTTAAATATTGTCAATAACCTTGCCTGTTTAGACTGATCATATTGATGTCATCAACAAATGAGAAGACTGTCAACGAGTTCGCTATTTATCTGTATAAAGCACTCAAAAGGAGTGTGTATGTTACATCATGAAGACTTTTG
Organism: Babylonia areolata; assembly: GCF_041734735.1. Classification (NCBI taxonomy): domain Eukaryota; kingdom Metazoa; phylum Mollusca; class Gastropoda; order Neogastropoda; family Buccinidae; genus Babylonia; species Babylonia areolata. The sequence continues at coordinate 7,121,723 of NC_134906.1, read as the reverse complement.
AATGCATGACTTCAGGATTTTATTGGATATCCCCCTTCAAAGGGGCTGTGGCCTATATGAATAAACCATCTGTGGAGTGATTGTCGTTAAGTGTCACCAGTGAAAATCGACTTTGTATCTTCTAAATACCTGATCTATTTTGATCAAAACACTATAATGGTGCGGTTTTAGTTTCCAACAGCAGTCACATACAGAACTGTAACTGCAGCATTATGTGTGACGAGAAGGACAAAATGGCGTAAGCTTAGCGTCAGTTGAAATCCTTACCCTGGCGAACGATTAAACTAAATAAAATCAAGTATGCTTCTAATTGATTAAAGTGTGTGTGTAAGCACAACAAATATAATATTTCAGCGAACGATACAGAGACTTGATTTAATAGATGTTTCAGAGCAGTTGTTTAAAAGGGGCTTTGCAATTACAATTCGAGTGGCACCGCATTCTGCACGAGTCCTTAAGACCGGCGTGTTTGTTGCGAAAAAGGCGTCTGCTATTCAGCTCGTGCATGAAGCAGTATCTGCAGCCAGCTGAGTGCTTGGCTACATTCATATGCCTCAAGTGTTTTGGGTTTTCACGTTGGGTTAGAAAGTGTGCAATGGTTAGCTGAATATTTCAACAGATCAAATGTTTAGGGGTTTCAGTTTGGGTCAGAAAGAGCAAGTGATTAGTTGGATTCTTCCTCTGATCCAATATTATTTTGGTCTTCACTCTGGTCAGAAAGATCGTATGCGTTTGTTGAAAGACACAATCAACTAAATGTTGTCCATGATGGTTTCCAGTGTACAATTGAGGCTATTTTGGTTCTGAATGCGTTGTCAGCCCTGTCCTGGCTCTACAGTTGACTGAATAATGAACAAGACACAATGAACACACGGACATGTCATGTGTACCACATACTGTCAGTGAACACACGGACATGTCATGTGTTGTGCCACATACTGTCAGTGAACACACGGACATGCCATGTGTACCACATACTGTCAGTGAACACACGGACATGTCATGTGTTGTGCCACATTCTGTCAGTGAACACACGGACATGCCACGTGTGCCACATACTATCAATGAACACACGGACATGCCATGTGTTGTGCCACATACTGTCAGTGAACACACGGACATGCCACTTGTGCCACACACTCTCAGTGAACACACGGACATGCCACGTGTACCACATACTGTCACTGAACACACGGACATGCCACGTGTGCCACATACCGTCATCAAAACAGGTAAAGTGAAGGACCACGTGAACTGAGAGAGCGGGAGAGCGGAGTGAAAAAGTGTGCACACAAAACGGAGCACTGTCATCAGCAGCAACAAGCAAACGACACCGAACTCACCTGGTGTGGTAGGCTGGGCAAGGCAGCGGATCGAGATTCAGGTGTGCCTTTTTATATCCTGATACCTCCCCCACCCTTCACACCGCCACTCTCCCACACCTCTATCCCCCTTCCCCTCCAAGCTTTAATGACCTCATGCTGGAGCCCCGTTCACCGCTCTTTATTAAATCGTCAGCAGTGAAATACCTCCCACACCAACATTGTGGCGGTCAGGTCTATAAGTTTGCTTGTTATAATGTATGTATGTATGTGTATGGAGATCTAGTAGTAGGAAATGGTGTTGTTTAGCTTTGTCGTTATTTATGTTCTGATGTTTTAAAAAAATCATAAAAAAAGGTTCATTAAAAAAAAGAAAGAATTGTGACAGTCAGGTACATACACAATTTCTCCCTCATGATGTCATAAATACCGTAAAATACCACATTGGTGTGCACCCCTTTGGAACTCCCTGAGACTGATGAAAAGTTGAGGGGTGCTAGAGCTGACGAGTTTTTTGGGGGGTTTTGTTGTTGTTGTTGTTGTTTTTGTTTTGTTTTGTTTTTGTCAACGGGAAGAAAGGACAGGAATATCAACGTGTTCACAATTCAGCACATCCCTCACCTCAGAATCCATAAAGAAAAATCTCGGGACAGGAAAGAATTCTGATGGAAGCATTTCTGTTAAATGTTTTGAAGATTCCAAGCACTTCTTTTGTCCACGACTGAAAAGATGTGCCTCAATGTTCACCAAAATCACTCCGAATCACTCAGCTTCATTGACGCTACCAGCTAGTTCTACCTGAGTACTAGCTGTTTCTTCATTGTCGTCATCACTTCCATTGTTTTGTGATTTTAACATCGGCATTAGATAACACGCCAAGAATATCGTCTGGAAACCATTCTTTTCTGATCTTCAGAAACATCCAGTGCTCTCTCTCTCTCGCTCTCGCTCGCTCTCTCTCTCTCTCTCTCTCTCTCTCTCTCTCTCTCTCTCATAGATATGCATGCACCCAAGGCCTGACTAAGCAGATGTGGTGTTGTCTATCATAGATTTATCCGAACGCAGCAACGCCTCCTTGTAAAATCGAAACTGAATTTTTTCTTCACTACCTCTTTTGCTGGTGTTTCTTTTTTTTCCCTTCCTTACGGATGGAGTGAAGAAGTCAGGTGGCGTATCTTCCAGGTAAGTCTCTGTGTGTGGAAATTTGTGAGGTTTTAGTTAAAGATTACCACCACCTGATCATGCTTCAGTGGCTGTTTCCAGCTTTGCCACAGAACGACAGGTGTTCTTTCAAAACAGCCTGGTATTTTCCCCCTCTCTAGGCCTGATGTTTTCACAACAGTGTGCGTGACGGTCACTGTGTGTGTATGGTAGAAATGAGGAACTGGGTCCAAAAATGGCAGTTTTGTGTTTCACCATTCAGCAATTATTAGTTCATACACTGTGTGACTGACAGGCATTGAACGCAGCCTGACAGTTGCTGTTGTTTCTCTACATTTCGCCGGCTGTTCATTTTCTTATGTAAGTGTGTGCAAAAACAACAACAACAACAACAAAAACCATAAACAAACAAACAAAAAACACCCTTCTTTATATTTGTGATGGTCGCTGCAAAGCATCAGCCGGGATATTAAAAAAAAGTATGAAGTTTGAATATCCCTGTCTGTTTCGACAGTAACTGGACACCAGAGGTTCTGGACAGACACTTCATAAGACAGTCTATGGAGGAACACTGAAGTGACAGCAGAGGTTCTGGACAGACACTTCGTAAGACAGTCTATGGAGGAACACTGAAGTGACAGCAGAGGTTCTAGACAGACACTTCATAAGACAGTCTATGGAGGAACACTGAAGTGACAGCAGAGGTTCTGGACAGACACTTCATAAGACAGTCTATGGAGGGACACTGAAGTGACAGCAGAGGTTCTGGACAGACACTTCATAAGACAGTCTGTGGAGGAACACTGAAGTGACAGCAGAGGTTCTGGACAGACACTTCATAAGACAGTCTGTGGAGGAACACTGAAGTGACAGCAGAGGTTCTGAACAGACACTTCATAAGACAGTCTGTGGAGGAACACTGAAGTGACAGCAGAGGTTCTAGACAGACACTTCATAAGACAGTCTATGGAGGAACACTGAAGTGACAGCAGAGGTTCTGGACAGACACTTCATAAGACAGTCTGTGGAGGAACACTGAAGTGACAGCAGAGGTTCTGGACAGACACTTCATAAGACAGTCTGTGGAGGAACACTGAAGTGACAGCAGAGGTTCTGGACAGACACTTCATAAGACAGTCTATGGAGGGACACTGAAGTGACAGCAGAGGTTCTGGACAGACACTTCCTAAGACAGTCTGTGGAGGAACACTGAAGTGACAGCAGAGGTTCTGGACAGACACTTCATAAGACAGTCTGTGGAGGAACACTGAAGTGACAGCAGAGGTTCTAGACAGACACTTCATAAGACAGTCTGTGGAGGAAGACCAGCATGAGGTGGCAACAGACAGGATCTTCCGGGAGAAGGCAGAGGATCAGGATGGATGAAGTTTCTGTTACACAACCCAGGATTTCCTATTCACTTCCCCTCTCACCCGCACCCCTACCCCTAGACAGATTCGAGAACGTTTACAGGAGACCATCACAGCCTTTTGCAGACACAGTGCATCACCAATCTGTGTGAATAAAATTACGAGTCGAAAAGAATGCACGCGTATATATACAATGTTTACTTCGTTTTATAATTTCTTTGAACAGAAGAAAAAAAATGTTTGCTTTACTTGTTATCTTTTCTATTTTTTATGACCAAGTCAAATTCCCACACTGTTTCATTTTTTCTAATAAAGTGAAAACACTAAACAAGTTCAGCAGTTCTGGTTCATCACAATTAGACAAAGGGACAAAACTTTAATCTAGCCATGTTTCACGCTTTCCTCCAGGCATGCACAAACAACTGATTGATCGGTGTTTTTTTTTATTGGAAGGAAGCCAGAGCAGAAACATGAGTGGAAGCAAAATGAAGAAAAACACAATGGAGGAACATCGCCAATGACAACATCAACGACAACAACAACATCAACGACAACAACATCAACGACAACAACAGCAGCAGCGGCAACAACATCAACAGCAACGACAACAACATCAACGACAACAACAACATCAACGACAACAACAACAGCAACGACAACAACAGCAACAACGACAACAACATGAATAAAACACAACAAAAACCAAGAGCAGTTGCGCTGCAGCAGCGACAACAACAATCACAATAACAACAGCGACAACAATAACAACAGCGACAACAATAACAACAGCGACAACAATAACAACAGCATCAACAATAACAACAGCATCAACAATAACAACAGCGACAACAATCACAATAACAACAGCGACAACAATAACAACAGCATCAACAATAACAACAGCGACAACAATCACAATAACAACAGCGACAACAATAACAACAGCGACAACAATAACAACAGCGACAACAATAACAGCAGTGGCAACAATAACAACAGTGACAACAATAACAACAGCGACAACAATAACAACAGCGACAACAATAACAACAGCAACAAACAATGACAACAGTGACAGCAATAACATCAGCAACAACAAGAGCGGCAGCGACTGACAATAACAAGTCAAACAACGATAATTCCAATCCATCACCAGTGAGTGTGAACAAGAGCAATAATAACAACAGCAACAGCAACAACAATGACAACAGCAACAACAAGTCAAACACCGACAGTTCCAATTCATCACCAGTGAGTGTCAACAAGAGCAATAATAACAACAGCAACAGCAACAACAATGACAACAGCAACAACAAGTCAAACACCGATAGTTCCAATCCATCACTGGTGAGTGTGAACAAGAGATAATAATAACAACAGCAACAACAAGAGCGGCAGCGACAATAACAACAAGTCAAACAACGATAGTTCCAATCCATCACCGGTGAGTGTGAACAAGAGATAACAACAACAACAACAACAACAACAAGAGCGGCAGCGACAACAACAACAAGTCAAACAACGACAGTTCCAATCCATCACCGGTGAGTGTGAACAAGAGATAATAATAACAACAACAACAACAAGAGCGGCAGCGACAACAATAACAAGTTAAACAACGACAGTTCCAATCCATCACCGGTGAGTGTTAACAAGAGATAATAATAACAACAACAACAACAAGAGCGGCAGCGACAACAATAACAAGTTAAACCACGATAGTTCCAATCCATCACCGGTGAGTGTGAACAAGAGCATCAACAAGAGCAGCAACAATAAGAGAACAGAGTAAGATGAAGACGTGGTCCAATCGAAGGGAGAATACTGTTTGGCAAGAGTTATGTCCCTTACATTACGGATTCAATTCTCATATCCATTTGTAATTGCATGATCTTTTTTTTAATTTTTTTTAATGTCTTTCTCTCCTGTATATATCAAACCAATCCCAGTATTACTGGCAAGTGGGTGCTAAAATAACATGCGGATTATTGTGTATTTTATTTTGTTACACAATGTCATTGTTATTGCTATGCTCCAACTAACCCCCCAGTTCCCAGTTCAGGCTCAGCTAGTCAGATACAGAGCCGTATTGTAAATCTAAGTTGTGATCCGTGCATTTGTCTATTCCTATTGCATTGTACCACACTGATGATTACATTTGGCCTTTTATTTCATTTGTATTATCCCCCCTTTTGTTTCTTCTTTTTAAATTACCTTCGCTCTTCCTCTGTGGCCGTCACCCTCTTATTGTCATGTTTCCTTGTTTCTCTATGACTCAAAAGAGTTAATGGGAATAAACAAATTCTGAAAAAAAATTCTGAACTCAGAGAATTTAACCCTTTTGCCCCTATCTGGGTTGTGAGTGATACAATAACAATATGTGCACGTTGAATCATAGCTACAGTCCAGCAATGTCAAACGAAGCCAGCATCAAAAATATACCAACATTACATTGTGTTTAAATCAAACTTGAGGATTCTGATAAACAATAGAAAACTTCTTCTTTTTTTTCAAAAATTATGAAATACACTGACTAAAGCTAACAATGACATTCTTAAACTTATTGCAATAGAATTCTGTTAAGGGATGTGTGTGTGTGTGTGTGTGTGTGTGTGTGTGTGTAGGTAAGTAGGTAGGTAGGTATGTGTGTGTTTGTCTGTCTGTCTATATGTCTGTCTGAATGTATATATATATATATATATATATATATATGTGTGTGTGTGTGTGTGTGTGTGTTTGTCTGTGTTTGTGTCTGTCTGTAAGTAGATATTGTTAGAAGCAATAAAAGTTAAGTCTTATATTCTTATAAACAGGCATTTAGATCTTTCTTCAACCGCTTTTCTCGACGACTGAACGTGTACGATCACTTTAGACGTTGTAATACTTCTGCAAAAGAACTCCCGCAATAAATTGTCCGAGAAAACCCAAGACAATCATAACCAGTCATTTGAAATATCCTTGGTGAAGTTTAGCCATATTGAGGTGAAATATGTCTGAGAATCACGAAAGTGTAAAAAAACCCCAGAATAATTCAATGCTCTTTATGCAGTTACCGGCTGCACCGTCAATTAATCCTGATCAGAAACTTACCATTCTACATTTGGAAAGGACTGAAGTAGGAAATATACCTGTTTCCGAGAATAACGTGTCTGACATTGTGTTTCAATGAAAATGGAAAGTTCATTTGCAATTTTTCGAAGATTCCAGTGTAACCATATTTACATAACCATTTTCTGATAACAATATATAAGCACAGGTAATTTTTTGCAGTGTGCAATCAAGAAAACATGGCTGTATGGCGCGGTCACACGCCCTCTTGAATGTGGTCTAGCACTTTATTGAAACTCGTTTTATTAGAGTTCTGAGGCAAGAGTAATTCCAAGGTGTCTTTCTGTGTTTGTGAAGGAGATGTCTTGAGCACCAACTTGAACAGACAGTGGGAGATAACATGAGGATGGGACACTTGGAGGACAGAATAGCAAAGATTCACTTCTATCATTGTTCAGCTTCAGTGTGCTGTCTTCTTTCAACACACGACGACGGAAACTTTGAAGCTATTCCTTGGCAGAACCAAGGATGACGTCAGCAGCCTGTCTGATGACGTCCCAACTGTACTTGACGTCAGAGCTGATGACGACAGGCCCACAAATGGCGAGGCGGAGGAAATAGACGCCCTTCATCATGGCGGGTAGCAGGTAGATCTTGTGGTCCTCACGAAGCTTCTTCAACAGACGTTCAGTCAGCGCGTTGGGGCCCTGGCCGACAGAAAGGGTCACTCACCTTCAATGAATGGTGGAACTGTGGCCTGGTGGTAGAGGGCCTGACAAGGAAGCCAGTTTTCCCAGGTTCGATTCCCCCACAGACCCTGATTTACTTCACCCTTCAGTGGACGGTGGTGTGCGTACTAATGTTTTTGGAAGAGACGATAAATCGAGGACCTGTGTACAGCGTGCATTGCACTAATAAAAGAAACATGGCAACAAATCCGCTTTGGTAGTGAATCAAGTGTGCTTGCAGACAGACAAAGATGGCGCTGCATTCAGGCTATAGGCTCCCTCCAGGGAGAGCGGGCCGAAATTCACACACAGAAATCTGTTTTGACATCAAATCAATAAATACAACACGTACAATACAATACTGTGCAATACAATAAAATATGATACAATCCAATGGACAGCAACACAGTGCAATACAACACATTGGTCATATACAGGTTCCTCAGACCCATTTTTACTTCACTTTGATTAAATCATGGTTTGATAAATGAGAGAGTTTCACTGAGTAAACAAAATGTTCATTTCAAGGAGTTATAACAACTTAGTCAACAAGTTAAATTTCGTACGAAGTAAAAAGTTTCTTACAGAGAATCATTACCATGCATATGAGGGAGAGAGAAAGAGAGACAGACAGACAAACAGAGAGAGAGATAAACAGACACACAGACAGACAGACAGACGCAGAAAGAGGACGACAATAACGAGAATGACACATACACTTTCTCCTAGGGTAAAAATGACGACAATAACGAATGTGACACACTGACACACCTTCAGACGGAAGCAGACGAGACCCATGATGACGTCAGCAGGGATTTCAAATCTGACGTCACTCCTCACCAGAGCCTCGAACTCGTGAGCCATGGCCACGTCCTGGAACAAGGCGGGAGAGGGAGGTGTGTGTGTGTGTGAATGTGTGTGTGTGTGTGTGTGTGTGTGTGTGTGTGTGTGTGTGCTTATATTCGCTTCGTTGTTACCGTGAAGCGCTTCGAACCTAGCTAAGATAACTATACTGACGATGACGATGATGATGATGATGACCACCATCGCAGTGACAGGGTGTAAAGGTATGGAACAAAGATGTACCCATCATATACAATTACAGGCACAATCATGGCAGAAATTCACTTTGATATTTTAATCAAATAGGCTACATAAGTGTATGAGAGTACATGCGCCCCCCACCCCCACCCCACCCGCCCCCATACACACCTTTCAACACACGCGCCCCCCTCCTCCACCACCAGCCACAGACAGACAGACAGACAGACAGATACACACACACCTACACACACACACACACACACACACACAGTGCCGACTGACATGACGGATGTAGTTCTGCAGTCCCGTCAGACCGTAGAGACGCAGAACAAACCACACCTTGATGGCTCGACACGGTTTGCTGGTGGCTGAGATCTGCCAGTGCTGACACACACAACACGCTTCATTGAACTCGGACTGTGTGTGTGTGTGTGTGTGTGTGTGTGTGTGTGTGTGTGTGTGTGTGTGTGTGTGTGTGTGTGTTTGTGTTTGTTGGTGTGTGTGTTTGTCAGTGTGTGTGTGTGTATGTGTGTGGATGGGTGGGTGTGCGTGGGTGTACGTGAGTGTGTGAGTGTTGTGTGTGTGTGCGTGCGTGTGTGTGTAAACGTGTGTAAACAACCAAATCAAATGTCCGACTGGTCAATCATCAAACCTTCTGCAACAACAGATAACACCTTGAAATCATCAAAAATACACCCAAAAGAACGTTCAGAAAAAAAATTAGTAAAAACGATTTCAAACTCTGACATTAAAGCACTACGTGTTTGCTGGAGGTAAGTTCTCCACATCTGCATTTCACATCTTTGCTGAACATTGTCACAAAAAGCGTTCAGCTTAATCCTGTACAATAATACATGAATCTGCCTAATCTGGTTAAATTACTTCACGTATTTGATTGATTGATTGATAATTTCCAGTTGATTGTAAAAAAAACATTACACTATCACTTCAAACGTTCCTATTTTGCTCGTATATTTCCGTGCTCCACGATGCTTCTTATAGTAACCCGTCGCCCTCTTGTATAGAAAAACACACGTAAAGTTCTGTGGTTCCCTGTACGTGTTTTGCACTTTTTCTTGCAGCCCTGTCAGCACATTCATTGTTGAAAAGACCAAGGTGTGAAGGAACACAGCAAAAAATAACATGTGTTCCTTTCAAACTCAAAGACGTACAAACTGACTGATTTCTATCATAACCTTGGACATGTTCCTACAGTTTGATGAGTTTAAAGCATTTAATACTGATTTGGAATCAACGCAAAATAGGACAGAGACAGAGGCACGTTCTCCTGTAACAATGCTGGGATGACGAACAGTATGACGTCAGCTTACCCTGAAGTCCGGCATGACGTCACCCCCCATAGTCTGCGTCAGACACTCAGTGTCCACCACAAAGTTGTTCTGTAAATACTCTGTGTTCTTCACCCTGCACACACACACACACACACACACACACACACACACACACACACACACACACACACACACAGAATGAGAGAGAGAGACACTGACGAAGTCCAACAGTCGTATAAGCAGACAGACAAACAGATGAACGGGAGGAGAAGACATACAGACAGAGTGTAAAACCAGAGAAACCAACAATCCGACAGACAGACAGACTGACAGACAGACCAACAGACATACCAACAAACAGACCGACAGACCAACAAACAGGCATACAACAGACAGACAGACAGACCAACAGGCAGAGAGACAAACCAACAGACAGACCAATAGACAGACAGACAGACAGATCAACAGATACACAGACCGACAGAATAACAGACAGACAGACAGACAGAAAGACGGAACAACAGACAGATAGACCGACACAGCAATAGACAGAAAGACAGACCGACAGACCAACAGACAGAAAGACAGACAGACAGACAGTCCAACATACCAATAGACAAACAGACAGACCGACAGACAGACACACAGACAAACCGATAAACAGACAAACAGACCAACATACAGACAGGCAGACAGGCAGATTAACAGACCGACAGGCAGGCAGATAGACAGACCAACAGACAGACAGACAGACAGACCAACAGACCAGGAGCACCACACAAAACCTCACCTCCTGTCAGGTCCACTTACCACAGGGGAGAGCACTCGTAGGTCACTTTGAGCCATTTCTGGGCGTTGAGGTTGAACGACGTGGCGTACTGTGGACAAGATAAAGGTACGGAGGCAGTAAGGATGGAAGGAAGGATGGAAGGAAGGAAGGGAGGGAGGGAGGGATGGAAGAAGAAGGAAGGAAGGAAGGAAGGAAAGAAGGGAGGGAGGGAGGGAAGAAGAAGGAAGGAAGGGAGGGAGGGAAAACGGAAGGAAGGAAGGGAAGAAGGAAGGGAAGAAGGGAGGGAAAAAGGAAGGAAGGGAGGGAGGGACGGAGGGAAGAAGGAAGGAAGGGAGGGAGGGAGGGAAGAAGGGAGGAAGGGAGGGAGGGACGGAGGGAAGAAGGAAGGGAGGGAAGGAGGGAGTAAAAACGGAAGGAAGGAAGGGAACAAGGGAGGGAGGGAGGAAGGAAGGAAGGAATGGAGGAAGGAAGGAAGGAAGGGAACAAGGGAGGGAGGGAGGAAGGAAGGAAGGAAGGAAGGGAGGGAAGGAGGGAGTAAAAACGGAAGGAAGGAAGGGAACAAGGGAGGGAGGGAGGAAGGAAGGAAGGGAGGGAGGAAGGAAGGAAGGAAGGAAGGGACGGAGGGAGGAAGGGAGGGAGGAAGGAAGGAAGGAAGGGAGGGAGGGAGGGAGGAAGGGAGGGAGGAAGGAAGGAAGGAAGGGAGGGAGGAAGGAAAGAAGGAAGGGAACAAGGGAGGGAGGGAGGGAGGGAGGAAGGAAGGAAGGAAGGGAGGGAGGGAGGAAGGAAGGGAGGGAGGAAGATAATACATGTAATTCATGAATACTGTGTATTTGAACGATATCATGATATCAACTCATATTGCTTCTCCTCTGAAATGACTTATACAGAAACGCTGCAAAGTTTTTACTTCAGGGGGCACTGCCACCGAAAAGGCGTGGATGATGATGCAGCACAAAAAGTCCATGCCACGAATGTATTAAAGCGGATGAAGCTTATTTCGAGGTCTTCTCAAGACTGGGATGACTATGCACAGTGACTAATTCCCACCCATATTTATACACACTCACATTGTTGTTTTTTTTAGTTTTTTTTTATGCAACCTCTCATCTCTCATCTCTCATCTATCCCTTGACCCGTGGGTGGGTCGTTGGGGCACCATGGATGACTGCCTGGTCAGCTCGCGCCACCTGCCTCGGTCCTCAGCGGCCCTTTGAGTTGTGGCAAATGGCAGGCCCGTCCACTCTTTGATGTTGTCCTCCCACCGCTTTCTCTGTCTGCCTCTCTTCCTCCTTCCTTGTACGGTACCCTGCAGGATGGTCTTGGCTAGGCCGTCTGATCGTGTGACGTGTCCATACCAGCGGAGCTTGCGTTCCTTCACTGTGGTTAGCAGGTCTTTGAATGGGCCAATGGCGTTTTGGACTCTTCTTTTCACTTCCTCATTTGTGATGTGGTCTTTGTATGTAATGTTCAGGATCTTGCGGAAGCATCTCATTTCCAGGGCCTGAATTCTTCTCTGGAGTTCTGCAGTGAGGGTCAAGGCGACCACCCAGGTATTGGGTGACCTCGGCTGTGACCAACGACCTGGAGAGGGATGGGCTCCGCCAGGCCACTCAACCCAAGACACACCATGATGATGACAACCTCTCATCTAGAAAATGAAAAAGAAAAGTGTCTCCGTCCAGTACCAAGCGTGTGCTCTCACCTCCACTCCATCCAACAAGGGACGAAACTCTGGACAGATGAAGGCACTTCCGGCATAGGCAGCATCCACGTGCATCCACATGTTGTGTTCCTCACCTGAGAGACAGATTTGTGTGTAAGGGGTTGATCCATGCGCAAAATGAAAATAACATTAACACACACACACACACACACACACACACACACACACACACACACACACACACACAATCACTTTAGTGAACTGACGTTAACTCACTCAGTACGGCCAGTCCTCTCTTCTCCTCTACACATACCCCTCGGATGTCCAGTGGGTGTCTGAATGACCCAACCTTTAGCTTCCGTCGTCAGAATTGTGGTATTCTTTGTCAACATTCATCTCTTCAGTATAAGAGCCTTCCGCTTGCAATATTTTGATGATGGTAATTGGGGTGAAACGCTGTTAACGTCGTCTCTTTCGCCGTTCGTATGGAGAGAGTTAAATTAAGTACCAACCAACACACACACTTACAAACACATTTTCCGAAAATTTGACATTGTTGTTTTCTGTCCAACCGACCACACAGGGCCATATCGTGAATGCTCAACTGAACTAACATTCAACCTTGTTGCATACAAGACTGTAACGTCTGGGAAACTAAACCTGCAAAACTACCCAGTTCATGGAACATTATCTTAACCTCTTCAAGGCAAATAAGATTAGGATGTCAGCACTTCCACATAAATTTGTCACCGCAAGATTACCAAAATAAATGAATAAGTAAATGAATGAATAAATAAATAAATAAATAAATGTTTTACTAAAACGTAAAGGAAAGGGTAAAACGCTTCAGAACCACACACACACACAAAATACATTAAAAGGCCATGAAAAAAATATAGGTTATGTGGTCAAATATTTACTACTGCAGAGTGGACAGCTAGTGCCCGTCCCAGTCTTTACAATGTCACTACCTGATCGTCAGAACAGAACAGAACAGAACATATAGAACATCATAGACTGCAGAAAAGAGTGTTTTGGCTTTCTGGGGAAAAAACAAACAACAACAACAAAAGAAATGGAAATGGACAGGGACGATATAAAACAAAAACAGACAATAAAGAAAGACGAAAAAAAGGAGAGAAAAAAAAAAAAAGAGAAAAGAGGATATTTCTTGCACAGATTTCCCAGAAGGGGGGACGAGGGGGTGGGGGGGGGGTGGGTGGGGGTGGGGGGCACAAGCTGGAACACACACTGTGTAAACAACCAACACTCACAGCAGGCCTGATGGATGGCATACTCACAGAGAGGTCCCAGTTCCTTCAAGTTGTCAAAGGCACACGTGGCTATGGAGCCGAGTGTTGCGCACAGCTGAAATTGTATGAATGTACTGTTGTCTCCCTTGATACTAGAAATAGCAAACATAATGTACACATGGATTTATTTGTCTCCCTTGATATCTCAAAACGGGTCACAGGATTGCCAATCATCAGATTCGATTGATTTGTCTCCCTTGATACTTTGAGCAGGATGAAAGGACTAATTATTGTGGGAGGGAACTCGTTCGTCATCCTAATTGGTAAAATAACGTCAAAAGTGTTTTTATCATTTTTCATTACTAAAATTGGTCCAGAGGATTTGAAATGAATTCCGAAAGTTCTTATGTACGTGGTGGATGTGTAGATGAGGGCAGTGGGGGGAGGAGAGGTGGGAGTTGAGGGGGGCGGGGGGGGGGGGGGGGGGGGGGGGGGCGGGATGCTGTAGACCGCCGTTTTGTCATCCGTGACATTTTTGGTAGGTCAGGGTTGCAGTATGACAACATGACAGCCACCTCTTCAGCAACTTTTGAATATCTTAACAATCGACACATGTACAGCGCCCGTTTTCGATCAGAGACCAAATTCTAAGCGCTTTATGAATACAGTCATTTGCACAACAGGCTGCCTACCTGCGTGGAGCCGACTGTCAGTTAGGTTCAGACGTTCGCATTCCTTCACCGTGTCCTTCAGTCAGGCTTTTAATTACGCACACACTTACACATATATATCAGTGGATTTTTCTTCAGAATTTTGCCAGGGACAACCCTTTTGTTGCCGTCAGTCGGCTCTTCCCAGGTAGACAGCCTGTTGTGCAAATGACACAGAGTTCGTAAAGAGCTTAGAGCTTGGCCTCCGACCGAGGATAGGTGCTATGTAAGTATCCATATCATTCATTCATTCATAAGAGACAGAGGCGGAAAGAGACTGACAGAGAGACAGACAGGGTGAGAGAGAAGAGATAAAGTGACATTCAGACGATGACAAAACGACAGACAGACTAAGAACGAAGAAACAAAGTCACATAGAAAGGAGTAAGTCCGTTGCCCAAATCCTCCAATATGGCCGCCTTCAGAGTGGCTCCGCGCAGCGCCCCCTTGTGGTCAGTCTCCAGAGTGCGCATGCGTACTCCGCCCACCATCCCTGCCCTGATCACTGCTGTGTGAGCCTGAGGAGTGAAATGATGATGATGATGATGGTGATGATGATGATGGTGGTGATGGTGATAATGATGATGATGATGGTGATGATGATGATGATGATGGTGATGATGATGGTGATGATGATTATTGTGAACATGAATGATATACTAATATTAATACTAACAACAAGAATTGCAACAATAATAATGATAATGAGAAGAAGTAGAAGAAGAAGAATATGATGGTGATAATGATTATTGTGAACATTATTATGAATGGTATACTAGTACTGATACTAACAACAACAACAACAACAACAACAGCAATAAGAAGAAGAAGAAGAAGATGCTGATGAAGATGATGATGATGGTGATCATTATTATTATTATTATTATTATTGTTGTTGTTGTTGTTGTTGTTGTCATAATACAA
>NC_134906.1:7053918-7101418 GCF_041734735.1 Babylonia areolata | reverse complement strand
AGAGCTCCCCAGCCTCAGAGTACGAGGCGGTGCGGAACCGCTCACAGACAGAGCCTAGGCCCCTGATGGTGTATGGGGTCTCAGATTTTCAGGTAGGACGGCCTTGCGGAGCCACAGACCACGCAGCCGTTGTCTAGTTTGGAGCGGACCAAACGCCTATACAGGTGATTGGACTTTCAGTTCGGCCCCCCCCTCTGTGTGGGTCAATACAATACAATACAATACAATACAATACATCTTCATTCATCCATTTGGAAATTAATTGTGCATCCACAGGCTCGTCACTCACCCAACACAACATCTCAGCCCATATCCAAGTCCAGTACACACACACACACACACACACACACACACACACACACACACACACAACGTGACAAAGACTGAACCAAAAACAAAAACAAAAAAACCCCGAAAAGCTACATATCAAAAGCAAAATACATACAAACAAGTAATACACGACAGTAGCTTCATTTCCACACGCACCCCTATTCACCCTCCCCTACACGCACACACACACACACACACACACACACACACACACACACACACACACACACACACAGAGAGAGAGAGAGAGAGAGAGAGAGAGAGAGAGTTTATTAGGTTATAATGTTATTTCACGATAACTTGCTCCCTCTGCACTATGTCAAGAGAAGGTGGGAAGGGAGGGAGGGTATGGGGTGTCAGCTCTTTGAAAATGATATGTTTGTGGACAATGTATATAACTTGCTCCCTCTGCACTATGTCAAGAGAAGGGGGAAGGGAGGGAGGGTATGGGGTGTCAGCTCTTTGAAAATGATATGTTTGTGGACAGAATGTGTTAATTAACTGCACATTTGGTGCAAATAACTTGCTCCCTCTGCACTATGTCAAGAGAAGGGGGAAGGGAGGGAGGGTATGGGGTGTCAGCTCTTTGAAAATGATATGTTTGTGGACAGAATGTGTTAATTAACTGCACATTTGGTGCAAAGCAAGGGGATGATTGTAGTCCCGTTTTATTCTCTTTGTTCATTGGAACGATATTGTTGTTATGTCCGAAACTGTAACTGGATTACAGAATTAAATACTTTACAAAGAGCTTTTTTTTCTCTACAATTAAAGGTTGATTTTTAAAAAGCCATATAATTGAATTGAATATAATTGAATTCAGGAAGGGAGGATAACTTGCATCACGAGAAAGGTGGACTTACAATGGAGATTCAATGCCTGTTGTCAATGTAAGCTTATATAAATACTTAGGTTTATATTTCTCGACACGTTTGATTTTTTCCTTTCCTTGTAAAGATCTCGCTAGCAAGCTAAAATGCATTATTATGTATAATGAAGAAATCATAATTGTTAAACAACGATTCTGTAGCTTCGTTTGATTCACAGATTCCACCTATGGTACAATATGGAGCTGAAATATGGGGTCTCAATTCTGCCACTGTATATTGTGAAAAAAACAAAAAACAAAAAAACAACAACAACACTTGTATGCTTTAAAGAAATTGTTCGGACTGTCACTGCAAACACCTATATAATGATTTAGTGTATGGTGAAACAGCCAGATATCCTATCTTTTTGACTTTCACTGTTAAATGTATTCAATATTGGCTGAAAATAACTCAGATGGAAGATAACAGATTACCCCATAAAGTCTACAGAATGATATCAGATTCAGATGACAGAGGTAAGAGAAATTGAGTGTCTTACGTGAAAATGAAACTCTGTGAGTATGATTTTTTGGTTTCGTGTGGTGTCGGAGATATCAGTGAATTTATTCATGTATTTCGTGGAAGATTAATTGATTGTGGACGGGAAATTTGGATTCCCATATTCAGATTAACGACAGATTTGATTTGTATCGAATGTTTTGTCATATACCTTATAATATGTCAGTTTATATATCAATGAGACTTGATAGACATCTGAAAAATACTTTGACAAGGTATAGATTGGGTGTTACTGAAATATTCACCCATTAATATCGGTATCGAAAATCATGTGCCCAAAATTTGATTTGTCCAATGTGTCAACGATCTAAAGAAGACGAAGTTCACTTTGTGCTGTGTTGCCCAGTACTACGAGATCTTGGAGAACAGTTGATTCCAGTTAAATATTGTCAATAACCTTGCCTGTTTAGACTGATCATATTGATGTCATCAACAAATGAGAAGACTGTCAACGAGTTCGCTATTTATCTGTATAAAGCACTCAAAAGGAGTGTGTATGTTACATCATGAAGACTTTTGAATGCATGACTTCAGGATTTTATTGGATAGCCCCCTTCAAAGGGGCTGTGGCCTATATGAATAAACCATCTCAATCAATCAATCAATCTGTGTGTGTGTGTGTGTGTGTGTGTGTGTGTGTGTGTGTGTGTGTGTGTGTGTGTGTGTGTGTCTCACACATACACATGCTAGTGTGCACTATCACACAGAGTAAAACTGAACACACACACGCGAGCGCGCGCGCGCGCGTGGAAAACAATACCCACACTCTATCTCTCCTAGTTTACATGATTAATTTTATACCATTCGAGATCTCTGAAAACGTATGTTTGTGGATTTATGAGTGTGCATATCTGTATCTTTTACATATGCTCATCTGTATGCTTTTACGTATGCTCATCTGTATGCTTTACGTATGCTCATATGTATGCTATACGTATGCTCATCTGTATGCTCATCTGTATGCTTTACGTATGCTCATCTGTATGCTTTACGTATGCCCATTCAGCCAATTCAGCGATTTACCATGCATCTTTAAAATACTTTTGTTAAGTTGAAAGTTTCTAAATCTGATTGCAGGA
Source organism: Babylonia areolata (assembly GCF_041734735.1). Classification (NCBI taxonomy): domain Eukaryota; kingdom Metazoa; phylum Mollusca; class Gastropoda; order Neogastropoda; family Buccinidae; genus Babylonia; species Babylonia areolata. The sequence continues at coordinate 7,098,621 of NC_134906.1, read as the reverse complement.
GAGCCCTCCAAACGCCTTTTAAACCATATTTTTGACACAGCTTCAAACTGTACCCCGTCATTTAGACACTTAAACACAGTATTCTTTCAGTAGGTCTTCACTTTGAGGTGGCTTTGCCCCTTTATCCCTGCCAGAACCATCGCCCAGTGCAGTGCCTAGACCTTCACCCATTCCCTGGTTTTAGCAAATTTCAAAATTTTAGAATCTCCTCCCTGCTCTGTGTGTCTCTGTGTGTCGGTGTCTGTGTCTATGTGTGTCTGTGTGTGAATAATCATGATAACGTAGAAATCACTGTGCATTTCTCATGCTCACATTTCGGGACTGTGACCAGCGAGACACACAGACTGACCAGAATAGAAAACCACCAGCTGCTAAATGCCAATTGTTCAGTGAACAGGTGCGCCTGGAAGGATGGGAGAGGAAGGGTGGTGAGAGTGGGGTGTGGGAGGAGGAGGAGAGTGAGGGAGGGGGAGGGACTGTACATGTGGCGCTTTGTGACAAGCTGAGAGCTGAGAACAGCTGGTGTCCTGCACTTGATGTAATCACGAGAGACAGCAGATGACAGCGCAAGTCACACCGCGTCCTGTACTTTTAGCTTATATCACAGGTTGACATACGTTTACAGCTGGGCCAACAGCAAAGTGATAGCTGTATCATCAATAGTTTTTCAATATTATCGATAGAAGATTTTCCATTGCAAAGGGAAATCATTTACAGCTTAGTCTTTGTGAAGGACTATGACTCTCAAAATAGGAGGCACAATTGCACTGCATGGAAATCTGTAGGAAATGTTGATATAACAGCATATATATCATGATATAGATATATATATATATATATATATATGGGAAATATAGAGCAAAGGTTGACTGATATGACAGCATAAATATCAGGCAACTATACAGGGAAGGTTGGTATAAAAGCATAAATATCAGGGAAATATACAGGAAAGGTTGATATAACAGCATAAATATCAGGGAAATATACAGGAAAGGTTGGTATAACAGCATAAATATCAGGGAAATATACAGGAAAGGTTGATATAACAGCATAAATATCAGGGAAATATACAGGAAAGGTTGGTGTAGCAGCAGAAAGAACAGCACTGAAGAGAGAGAAAACAAAGGCAGTCACAGGGACAGACAGACAGACAGACAGACAGAGACAGTATCAATCAGAGACAGAGATGAGACAGACAGACAGAAAGACAGAGAAACAGAAAGACAGGAGAAAAACAGACAGGAAACAAACAAACAGAGACACTATCAGTCGCGGACAGATGGGAGATGAACAGACAATCAGACAGACACTTAGGAGACAGACACACAGACAGACAAACACAGACAAACAGACATACATACAGAGAGGAGACAGAGAGTCAGACAGACAGACAGACACTATCAACGGAGGAGGGAGGAGGGCAGACTGACCCCCGGCATGATGACTCTCTCAATGTCGGAGAAGACGGCTTCCCAAGACTCAGCATTCTCCGGGGCCGTGTCGGGAATCAGCTCACGCATGTAGCCTGGCTTCACATCCGGGAACGCTGGTCTATCCCGGATGTTCTCCATGTAGGAAGTGACGTAACGCAATAGGTCAGCACCGTGCTTTTCAAAGGATTCAGCATCCATTTTTTTGTCGCTATGGTCACAGCTGCGGCCACTGTTGATTCAGATTACGATAGTTTTCGTATAGGATTTTCTGAAACAGACCACATAAGTATTTAAACTTTTTTACCATGTCATAGTATAAGGTTGGGGTTTGAGTTTTGAGGCCCTGTGACATCACTGGGAAGAAAGAACAGCCCATTTAAGGAAAGAAAAAACTATAAGTATAACAATCATGTGGAAAGGTGATAGTACCTGTTCTTACCCCCAAGTTAAAACAAAAGGCCCTTGTGGTAGATCCTGCAATTATGTCTATTGCAAAGACCATATCAAATGCCATCGGAAGAACAAGCCACTACTTCCACTATGCCATAAATGTGAAGTGTATACTTTCAGTTTTAAAAAAATGTAAGAAATGTGCATCAAAAAAGAAGAGTGAGGACCTCAAATCTTTGATGGGTGCCAAAAATAGTTTAGGGCTTTAATGAAATGACATAATGTGGAGGCCACACTGGTAGCATAACGAACAAACACAGTGCAATTTCGAGGCTTAAATCGAGGTAAGCTAGAACAACCAGTCCTTATACTACTGCTTTCCTTCCAGTGTACAGACACAGTGTTCATGTCAGTTTTCAGCTTGTGTTTCCCATCATGAGTAGACTGTTGTAGGTATGTTATTGTCATAACTGGATGTCGTCCTTATGGTGATGTACATCTGACACTTTGTCAGTTTGATTAAAAAAAATAATTAAACACACACACACAACAACAACAACAACAGCAACAACAACAAGTGCACTAGAGGACTGTGGTATCCCAGTTAATGGTCACTGTATGCATTATTGGCATGAACAGCTGTTACCAAAACCTGTGTTTGGTTAGTTCAGTGGTTATTCATGTAGCCGTGTACCCGAGTGGTATTATATTATAAAAGGAGACGGTACAAAAGAATTACTGATTTACTGTATTAAAGGATAGAAAATATCAACGCACAGGCCAGGGGCATATAGCAGGTCAGTCACAAAAGGGTTTTTCTATTGTTTTATTTACATAGTTATGAGAACAATATTGTACATCTGGATTATAAAAAATATATTTGAATATGAATAGCATTTAAACATATTCACCCTGTACATATGCAATGCAAATGCCATTTTCTTTATATATTGAATTTTTTGTACTTTAGCTCGTAAAAACTGCACACAACTCTACAATCAACCCAACACTTAGAAGGCAGTATCATGTATCGGATTTTTTAAGTCAAAACAGCAACGTTCTCATTTGCTGAAGACATGGAATTTTATTGGATTTACAAAAGTTCTTGGTGTGTGGCAGAAGTAAAAACTTGAAATATGTCTCAGTTGCTAGGCTGTGAGTTTATTTCGCTTTAAACCTGATCTCTTGTTCACATCTACAACATTCATTTTGATAACTCAAGACATGTGAAAACGCCTTCACTCACTTCCACTTATAAGCACATTAATAAAAAACATCCAATCGATATATTTGATGATATTGATATAATTAATTTTAACAAAAATTCTAATGTTTTTAGAATGATCAAGAGAAGAAGAGATAAGAAGACCATGCAGCGATATGGTTATAACGCTGGCCGTTGCAGCAACACACACTCTGTGTACGACACAGCAAGAGGGAGGGAGAGAGCAGGCTCTAGCCAGTGACTGGCCAGGTGGAAAGTGACCAGTCATCATCTGCTGTGGCTATTTATGCAAGTTAAGCGAACTTCCATGACGCCCATGTGTGTTGCGAAGCAAATCGGCTGTAATCAGGCTAAATTTGATCAGAATTGTTTTTGTTACAAGGTCTACATCCACACACAATGCAGGTAATAACTAGTATTCTTAATGTAAAAACAGAAAGAATTAAGAAACATTATTTGAATATAATTATAAACATAGCCTACTATACTGCACATTGATTATAATAGACAGATAAGATAAGAATAAAGATGAATTGCGGAAAACCACAACCAGATAATCAGCACACACCCGCACCCCCCCCCCCCCCAACACACACACACACACACACACACACGGATAACTTGATTAAACAAGAGTAATAAACATATGTTCTCAAATAAAAGCATTTCACATATTCGCTTTTAAAAACATTGCAAATAATTATTACATCGTAATTATTAAACAAATATATTTAGAATATGAACGTTAGCATTAGACATATTCCACTGTACATTCATCCTGCATATTGCACATTATTCTTCCTATATATTGCACATTCATTATAACCAATTGTCACGTTTTAAGCTCAGTAAAACACACACACACACACACACACACACACACACACACACCCCACAATTAGAACAAGGTACAGCCTATCATGCACGGACTTTCACACGTCTCACATGAGAGTGCGCGCGCGCGCGCACACACACACACACACACACACAGTTCTCAAGAATTTAAAAGGTGGATTGAACGTGGAATAAAAGTCTTCAGAGCTCTGGATTTCAACTTAAAAGTTCTGTAGCGTCGTCCTGATGGCAACAGCTCATAATACTTTGCTAAAATATGGGTGTCGTCAGTTGCTATCTGCCTGCTTTTTTTTAACCACTCGACTTTCATACAGCTCTTGCATACTAGCTTGTTTCACTCCCACAATTTTGCTGCATACACTCATGACATCGTTCAAAACACGCTTACTCCTCACTCCCAAACTTCCATACCAGAACATAAATGTAACTGTGAGCACGCACTCGATACAACATTGATAATAACTTTGAAGAATATTTGAATTTATACCAACATTTCTAAGCTTCTGTAAACAAAAAAATTCTAGATTGACATTTCTTATGAATGGAATCAACATTTCTGTCAAAAGTCAGCTTATTGTCTAAGATGGTCCCTAAATATCTATATTCATTGACCCTCTCCACTGTTTGACCATCAATAACAAGGTTAGCTACAGGCAAGGGGTCTTTCCGAAAATCTATTAACATTTCTTTTGTTTTCAATACGTTGAGATCCAGATAGTTTTTCTCACACCAGGAACAGAACTTTTTAATTTCACTGAAATAAATAGCATCAGAGTTGGACAGATCTTCAAATCAGTGTAATGTAGGAAAACACAAATGGTATAGGTTTAAAGATGGAATTGCGACAATTCTGCCAGTATATAATACTTGTAGTTTACTGATCCGACAAAAGATATATCTAATTAAATATTGTGTGTCAGAAACACAGTTTTCAACACAGCCAAAGTCGTCAAGCAACGCTAGGTGTGGAGTGAATGTCGATAAGTGTCGCCAGTGAAAATCGGCTTTGTATCTTCTAAATACCTGATCTATTTTCATCCAAACACTATAATGGTGTGGTTTTAGTTCCCAACAGCAGTCACATACAGAATTGTAACTGTAGCATTATGTGTGACGAGAAGGACAAAATGGCGTAAGCTTAGCGTCAGTTGAAATCCTTACCCTGACGAACCAGTAAACTAAATAAAATCAAGTGTGCTTCTAATTGATTAAAGTGTGTGTGTAAGCACAACAAATATAATATTTCAGCGAACGATACAGAGACTTGATTTAATAGATGTTTCAGAGCAGTTGTTTAAAAGGGGCTTTGCAAATACAATTCGAATGGCACCGCATTCTGCACGAGTCCTTAAGACTGGCGTGTTTGTTGCGAAAAAAGCGTCTGCTATAGAGGTCGTGCGTGAAGCAGTATCTGCAGCCAGCTGAGTGCTTGGCTACATTCATATGCCTCAAGTGTTTGGGGTTTTCACGTTGGGTTAGAAAGTGTGCAATGGTTAGCTGAATATTTCAACAGACCAAATGTTTTGGGTTTTCAGTTTGGGTCAGAAAGTGCAAGTGATTAGTTGGATTCTTCTTCTGATCCAATGTTATATTGGTCTTCACTCTGGGTCAGAAAGATCGTATGCGTTTGTTAAAAGACACAATTAACTAAATGTTGTCCATGATGGTTTTCAGTGTACAATTGAGGCTAATTTGGTTCTAAATGCGTTGTCAGCCCTGTCCTGGCTCTACGGTTGACTGAACAATGAACAAGACACAATGAACACACAGACATGCATTGTGTGCCACGTACTGTCAGTGAACACACGGACATGTCATGTGTTGTGCCACATACTGTCAATGATCACACGGACATGTCATGTGTACCACATACTGTCAGTGAACACACGGGCATGTCATGTGTACCACATACTGTCAGTGAACACATGGACATGCCATGTGTGCCACATACTATCGATGAACACACGGACATGTCACGTGTGCCACATACTGTCAGTGAACACATGGACATGTCATGTGTGCCACATACTATCAATGAACACACGTGTATGTCACGTGTGCCACATACTTACAGTGACCACACGGACATGTCATGTGTTGTGCCACATACTGTCAGTGAACACATGGACATGTCATGTGTTGTGCCACATACTGTCAGTGAACACACGGACATGTCATGTGTGTCACATACTGTCAGTGAACACACGTACATGTCATGTGTGTCACATTCTGTCAGGGAACACACGGACATGTCATGTGTTGTGCCACATACTGTCAGTGAACATACGGACATGCCACGTGTGTCACATACTGTCAGTGAACACACGGACATGTCATATGTTGTGCCACATACTGTCAGTGAACACACGGACATGCCATGTGTACCACATACTGTCAGTGAACACACGGACATGTCATGTGTTGTGCCACATTCTGTCAGTGAACACACGGACATGCCACGTGTGCCACATACTATCAATGAACACACGGACATGCCATGTGTGCCACATACTGTCATTGAACACACGGACATGCCACGTGTGCCACATACCGTCAGCAAAACAGGTAAAGTGAAGGACCGCGTGAACTGAGAGAGCGGGAGAGCGGAGTGAAAAGGTGTGCACACAAAACGGAGCACTGTCATCAGCAGCAACAAGCAAACGACACCGAACTCACCTGGTGTAGTAGGCTGGGCAAGGCAGCGGATCGAGATTCAGGTGTGCCTTTTTATATCCTGATACCTCCCCCACCCTTCAAACCGCCACTCTCCCACATCTCTATCCCCCTTCCCCTACAAGCTTTCATGACCTCATTCTGGAGCCCCGTTCACCGCTCTTTATTAAATCGTCAGCAGTGAAATACCTCCCACACCAACATTGTGGCGGTCAGGTCTATAAGTTTGCTTGTTATAATGTATGTATGTATGTATGTATGTATGTGTATGGATATCTAGTAGTAGGAAATGGTGTTGTTTAGCTTTGTTCGTATGTCGTTATTTATGTTCTGATGTTTAAAAAATCATAAAAAAGGTTCATTAAAAAATAGAAAGAATTGTGACAGTCAGGTACATACACAATTTCTCCCTCATGATGTCACAAATACCGTAAAATACCACATTGGTGTGCACCCCTTTGGAACTCACTGAGACTGATGAAAAGTTGAGGAGTGCTAGAGCTGACAAGGTTTTTTTTTTTTTTTCAAGGGGAAGAAAGGACATGAAAATCAACGTGTTCACAATTCAGCACATCCCTCACCTCACAATCCACAAAGAAAAATCTCGGGACAGGAAAGAATTCTGAGGAAAGCATTTCTGTTAAGTGTTTTGAAGATTCCAAGCGCTTCTTTTGTCCACGACTGAAAAGATGCGTCTCAATGTTGATCAAAATCACTCCGAATCACTCAGCTTCATTGACGCTACCAGCTAGTTCTACCTGAGTACTAGCTGTTTCTTCATCAGTCATCATCGTCACTTCCTTTGTTTTAGTGATTTTGACAGCGGCACAAGAATATCGTCTGGAAACCATTCTTGTCTGATCTTCAGAAACACCCAGTGCTCTCTCTCTCTCTCTCTCTCTCTTTCTCTCTCTCTCATAGATATGCATGCACCCAAGGCCTGACTGAGCGGATGTGGTGTTGCCTATTATAGATTTATCCGAACGCAGTAACGCCTTGTAAAATCGAAACTGAAACTTAATTTTTTCTTCACTACCTGTTTTGCTGGTGTTTCTTTTTTTTCCCCTCCTTACGGATGGAGTGAAGAAGTCAGGTGGCGTATCTTCCAGGTAAGTCTCTGTGTGTGGAAATTTGTGAGGTTTTAGTTAAAGATTACCACCACCTGATCATGCTTCAGTGGCTGTTTCCAGCTTTGCCACAGAACGACAGGTGTTCTTTCAAAATTTATTTATTTATTTATTCAGACTTCTTGCTATAGCGCATATTCTTGAAGCTCTATGCGCTTTACAATAGCACTAAAAACATTCACTCAAACGTCCCCACACAAACATATGCATATAATTTGAAATATAGGCGAGAGAGAAAAATTAAAATAGGTCATGTCAGTTGATTAAATCAAGAAATGCAACAGGTATTTAAAAAAAAAAAAAAAGAAATTGAAAGAACACAAGCACGTATACGTATGCATATATACGTAGGCACATACATACATACATACATACCTACATACAAACACACAAAACACACAGCGTGCGCACACACACAACACACATATACACGCACACACGCGCGCGCGCGCGCACGCACTCACACATGCACCAACGAACACAAGCCGCATACCCAAACACATTACTCACGCACTCACTCAGTGACAAACACACATACACGCACCTACAGGCACAATACACACACGAACACAGATCAACAATCGAATAATGCAAACTACTGCGACATTACATATATATATATACACACACATACATACATATACACACACATATATATAATAAAATAAAATAAAAGTTCCTGCTAAGCATTTCCCTGAAGAAACACCCCGCATTACACACACAGATCAAAACTAGAAAGATGAAACAAATGTTCAGACACACACACACACACACACACACACACACACACACACACACATGACAAACAATTAAAACACACAGGCTACAACATCACATGATAAAGCAATATTCATCAAACATTTCAAGTAAAAACGTATGTACATCATTACATTTAAGAAATTAAACCTGAAAATGTAAAAATGTACGTATTGTTAAAAAACAAACAAACAAACAAACAAACAAAAAAAACAAAAAAAACAAAAAAACCTCACACCTCCGCCACGTCCACATACACTAGCACACACACACACACACACACACACACACACACACACACACACACACACACACACACACACACACAAAACTCATCAACAACAACAAAAGCACAACAGATGGACAACTGAGTAAAACAAACTACAACATTACTTCATAAAACAGTTCGTGTTAAAATCTCTCACATACATATTTATACATTAAAAAACACAACAACACACACACACACGCGCACACACACACACACACACACACACACACACACACACACACACGTACCAACTCACCCACCCGCACACCCGCAACACACAGACACAAGCTCGCGCGTGTGGACGTGCAAACACCCGCCACCACCTCTCCCCCCTCGTCCCCCCCCCGCTCCCCCTCCGCCCCCCCCCTCCCCCCACACACACAACACAACACAACACAACCACACACCTCTATTTCATTTCAATTTCATACAACATTGTATGACTGTCTGAACAGGTGTGTCTTCAGGGCAGTTTTAAACTGTGAGGGGGTTTCAGAGTAACGAGTTGTGAGTGGAAGCTGGTTCCAAACAGTTGTCGCAAAGTGAGAAAAAGATCGCTTGCCATAAGTCTTTGTTTTGATTCGAGGGACATTAAAGGTTCTATTGTCTGAAGAAGAGCGGAGTTGTCTGGCAGTGGTATAGACATGAAGGAGATCAGAAAGATAGACAGGAAAGTAGGGATCAGTGAGAGAGTTGAAGCAAAGAGTGGATGTTTTATGTTGTATTCTTGCAGAGATTGGGAGCCAGTGAAGCTGTTGGAGGAGTGGCTGTACGTGTTCGTGTTTTTTTTACTCCGAATATCAGTCGTGCTGCTGAATTTTGAACCTTTTGAAGTTTGTCTAGGAGGTACTGGGGAATGGCAGAGAGTAAGGAGTTACAGTAATCAAATTTAGACAGAACGAGAGAACAGACGAGAGTTTTGGTTGCATCAGAAGTGAGAAGATGGCGAATGCTACTGATTTTCCTGAGTTCATAGTAAGCAGAGCGACAGATGTTGGACACGTGTTTTTCCATGGACAGAGTGTCAGAAAAAGTTACCCCTAGGTTTCTTGTAGCAGATGAGAACTGAATGTTTGTGTTACCAACAGACATAGAGGAGGGAGCGGAGTCAGGTAATGGTTTGTTATGTGAGTGAATCAGGAGGACTTCAGTCTTGTCATCATTTTGTTTTAGTTTATTTACGGTCATCCAATGCTTGATGTCAGTAATGCATTCTTGAATGTTGTTGATGGTGTTATTGATCTGGTCAGGTGTACATGAGTCATATAATTGTGTGTCATCGGCAAAAGATTGACTTTGGACGTTGTGCTGAGCTGTGATGGTACCAAGTGGCTTTGTGTACAAAATGAAGAGCACGGGTCCCAAAACTGATCCCTGGGGGACTCCGCATTCCAGAAGAGAAGGTTGAGAAAGGGGTTTGTTAGTAACGACAGTCTGGGTTCTATTGGACAGATAAGATGAAAACCATTTCAGTGTTGTGTCAGAAACTCCAAATGAATGAGAAAGACGATTAACGAGGATGTTGTGATCGATTGTATCGAATGCCGCTGAGAGATCTAAGAGGGTGAGGACAGAAAGTTTACCAGTATCTACAGACAGCAGAAGGTCGTTCATAACTTCGAGTAGAGCTGTTTCAGTGCTGTGGGAAGGGCGGTAGGCAGACTGTGAGACAGGAAACAGGTTGTTGTGATGCAGATATTCAGAGAGCTGGAGGAGGACAATCTTTTCTGTGACCTTGGAAAGAAAAGAGAGATTGCTGACAGGACGATAGTTTTTGAGGGTGTTTACATCGAGAGTCGGCTTCTTGAGCAGTGGTGTTACAAGGGCTTTTTTGTAAACATCTGGGAAAGTGCCTGACTGAAGAGAGTTGTTGATGATAGAGGTCAAGGCTGGGAGGAGCGCATCAACACATTCAACCAAAAGGGATGTGGGGATTGGGTCAAGTGCACATGTTTTGGGGCTAGATTTTATAATGACTTGTTTAACTTCTTCCTCTGTGACAGGACGAAAACTGTTGAAAGACGAAGAAGGGTGGGGTTTGTCAGCAATGAGAGGATCGGGTACAGACTGACTAAATGTTTCGAGCTCATCTCTAATTGTCTTTATCTTGGTGGTGAAAAACTCAGCGAAAGCATCAGAGAGGTCATTAGGAGGAATTTTAGTTGGCAGGATGAAGTCTCTGCTCCTGCCAAGGAGACGGTTACTGGTTAAGAATAAGTTTTTGACATATGTACTGGCTTTGATCTTTGAGCTCCAGTACTCTTCTTTGGCATTCTGAACAATATCAGTGACTAACTGTTTCGCTATTAAAAAGATCTGACTGTCCACTGTCAGACCACTCTTGCGCCACTTCCTCTCAGCACGACGGCGCTCTTTCTTGGCGTCACGCAGGACGTCGCTGACAGCTGTGTACCACGGGGACGTATGGCCTGAAGGCACACGCTTCTCTGTAGCTGGAGCATGTCTGTCCAGCAGTCCGCGAAGGCCATCATCCAGCTGTTGGGCGGAGAGGTCGGGTCCAAGGTCATCCAGCATGTCCTGGACGTCAGCCTTGAAGGAGTCCCTGTCAATGGCCTTGATGTCCCGCACTGTGCGGTAGACAGGCTGCCTCTTGGGGCGGGACACATTAAGCCTGCAGAGAACAGCGGCATGGTCAGAGGAGACCATGTGGTTGACCCGGCAAGAATGGATGAGCTGATCAGCTGGTGCAGGACCCAGTCGAGGATGTGGCCGCTTCTGTAGTAGGTTGCCTCCTGCACACCCTGTGTGAAGTCGAACCTCGACACAATGTCCAGCACCTTGGAGGTAAGTGGATCGGCGGGCACGTCACAGTGCACATTGAAGTCGCCGACCACCACTGACTTCCCTCGTAGGAGGTTGCAGTAGTCGAGCAGGTCTGGCAGCTCTGTCAGAAATGTAGAGTTCAGAAGTTTGTTCTGTTTGCTTGGCGGTGGTCTGTACAGACAGAAGAAGTGGATGTGTTGGGGTGCTGTCAGTGTGAACTGAATCAGCTCACAGGAAGTGAGAGTGAAGGGGAAGGCGGAGGTGACGGTGACGGGGAGATGGTCACGGTAGAGGACAGCAAGTCCCCCACCCCGTGTTGCACGAGGGAAGGACTTCAGCTTGTAGCCTGGCGGAACTAAATCAGCACATTTGCTTTCATCGCCACTAGTTTTCAACCACGTCTCTGTTAAAAATAAAACATCCATATTCTCATCCTTGATGAAGTCCACAATCTGTGTCCGCTTAGACTTTGAGCCGACGGACTGTGTATTAAATAGGCCCACAGTCATTCTGGTGTCTTGATGCCGACCATTGATGGCGATGACGTTGCCCATTTGAGTGTGCCCGAGGTCTAGTAAGTGTGGTGGAGTTGCTTGACCATCGGTCGTGTTTGATGTTTGTGATACCCTTAATGGCCTGTATCGTGCGAGGTCATCAGCTTGGTGGTGGGCTGTAGGGCGACAGAACACATCCACGACAGTCTCAATTCCTCTGCTCTCCATACTGATGAGCGGGATGGGCTGAGGGGGGAGACCGTTTTTCACAGGGCACAGGGGAAAAAATATTAAAATGCTCAAAATGCTGGTAAAACTCATGAGTTGTGTTAGTTTAATAACTTTTTGTATGTAAACAAAATTTAACGTCTGCAGGCGCCTGTGTTCAATGACGCTTGTTTCAATGTCTGAGTGCTCGTGCACTGAAATAACAGATGTGTTTAACTCTCTCCATACGAACGGCGAAAGAGACGACGTTAACAGCGTTTCACATCAATTACCATCATCAAAATATTGCAAGCGGAAGGCTCTTATACAGAAGAGGTGAATGTTGACAAAGAATACCACAATTCTGACGACGGAAGCTAAAGGTTGGGTCATTCAGACACCCACTGGACATCTGAAGGGTCTGTGTAGAGGAGAAGAGAGGACTGGCCGTACTGAGTGAGTTAAGCACGCTCACGTGAGGAGTTCAGCAACAGTCGGTAAGGTCGTACGGCAAACGTGCCTACGAAAAACTCGTGCAGCAGACACAGAACGATAATGAAACATCTGTTGACCTTCTTGAGTGGTGTTGATATTTTGTTCCCTTCTTCGACAATAGTAATAAGTAAAAACAGTAATTGTGGACAATCTACCAACCTTCTGTCACAACGAAAAACACTTTCACATCCACACACCGTCCAACAACATCTGTGTCGAAGTTTTCCGAAATCGATGCACTATAACAGCTGTAATTTAAACAACAAACAAGAGCACAATTCTCACACGTCCGCCCGGAAGTAAACAGAAACAGTTCACTGAGTCGTTCTGTGTGTCACCTGGAGTGAGGTGGGGGGGGGGGGGGGGGGACTGGTTAACTGAGTCGTTCTGTGTGTCACCTGGAGTGAGGTGGGGGGGGGGGGACTGGTTCACTGAGTCGTTCTGTGTGTCACCTGGAGTGAGGTGGGGGGACTGCTTCACTGAGTCGTTCTGTTTGTCACCTGGAGTGAGGTGGGGGGGGGGGGACTGCTTCACTGAGTCGTTCTGTGTGTCACCTGGAGTGAGGTGGGGGGGGGGACTGCTTCACTGAGTCGTTCTCTGTGTCACCTGGAGTGAGGTGGGGGGGGGGGGGACTGCTTCACTGAGCCGTTCTGTGTGTCACCTGGAGTGAGGTGGGGGGGGGGGGACTGCTTCACTGAGCCGTTCTGTGTGTCACCTGGAGTGAGGTGGGGGGGGGGGGGGGACTGCTTCACTGAGTCGTTCTCTGTGTCACCTGGAGTGAGGGGGGGGGGGGGGGACTGCTTCACTGAGCCGTTCTGTGTGTCTCCTGGAGTGAGGGGGGGGGGGGGGACTGCTTCACTGAGTCGTTCTGTGTGTCACCTGGAGTGAGGGGGGCGGGGGCGGGGGGACTGCTTCACTGAGTCGTTCTGTGTGTCACCTGGAGTGAGGGGGGCGGGGGCGGGGGGACTGCTTCACTGAGTCGTTCTGTGTGTCACCTGGAGTGAGGTGGGGGGGGGGGGGGGCGGGGGGGGGGGGGGACTGGTTCACTGAGTCGTTCTGTGTGTGTCACCTGGAGTGAGGTGGGGGGCTGCTTCACTGAGTGGTTCTGTGTGTCACCTGGAGTGAGGTGGGGGACTGCTTCACTGAGTCGTTCTGTGTGTCACCTGAAGTGAGGTGGGGGGGGGGGGGGGACTGCTTCACTGAGTCGTTCTGTGTGTCACCTGGAGTGAGGTGTGTGTGTGGGGGTGGGTGGGGGGGGGGACTGGTTCACTGAGTCGTTCTGTGTGTCACCTGGAGTGAGGTGTGTGTGTGTGTGGGGGGGGGGGGACTGCTTCACTGAGTCGTTCTGTGTGTCACCTGGAGTGAGGTGGGGGGGGGGGGACTGCTTCACTGAGTCGTTCTGTGTGTCACCTGGAGTGAGGTGGGGGACTGCTTCACTGAGTCGTTCTGTGTGTCACCTGAAGTGAGGTGGGAGACCGTGGCATTTCTGATGGGTGCATGGGGAGTACGTCCTGTAGCAGCTGTTCCTGGCATTGTCGGGAAAGCTGTTTTATTTTCACGGACAGAGCTTCTCTTCTTCACACTGTTCTAAGTGAGGCCATTCAGGTTCTGTTTCGTGGGGCGGTCCGGTTAACGCTAGTACTTTTTCCGCCTGTACCATGATTTTGGCTTCTAGCCGCTGGTTGAGAGGTTGGATGCCCCCAAGCTTTTCGGTTTCCTTGATCGGCGTTGACGTCATTACACCAGTGATTATGCGCAGCGCCTGGTTCTGGACTTTGTCAAGCACTTGCTGGTTTGTCTTTGCAGTTGTTGTCCATGCTGTGGCGCTGTGTTCGAGATGGTGTCTGACTGTTCCCTGGTTTACTGTTTTCGGCATCCTCTTATTTGCATTCCAGGTGGCACCTGCTAGTTTGCACAGAATTACCAGCCTGCGCCTGTCACGTGCCTCTGCCTTGGTGATGTGTGGTTTCCCGGTCAGCCGTCTGTCAAAGATTACTCCTATGAAGGTTGCTTCATCATCCTCTTTCAGCGGCGTTTCGCCAATGGCGTTGATGCCTGCTTTCTGTTCTGGTGACAAGGTGAAGATGGTGGTGAAGGACTTGTTAACAGCAGCACATTATTCTTCAGCCCAGCGATAGGTGGCCGTGGTCGTATGCTCCTCCTTGCACCACATCACTAGGTCGTCAGTACACAGTGCAGCCTGGATTCCCTTTGGCAGTTCTGACACCAGGTCATTGATGGCAAACAAGAACAGTGTCGGTGAGATAACTCTGCCTTGTGGAACACCATGTCGCGGCAGAAACTTTCAACTGTGGACTTTTTATCGAGAGAGAATCTTGCCCTGTGGTTATAGAGGCAGGATATGATCCACTGAAACATGTTACTGGAAACACCATCCCTCAGCAGTTTGAAAATCAGGCCCTACATTCAGACTTTATCAAAAGCCTTCTAAAGATCAATGCAGGCATCGAAGATCAGCTTCTGCTCCTGGCAAGTATCTCATTTTCTTGGGTCAGGAAGCTGACCTGGTCTTCTGTGCTGTGGAACTGCCGGAAACCAGCTTGTTCTGAGGTGAGAATGTCTGCCGATTCCAGGTACCATTGGAGGCACCCATTAATGATTCTTTCCATATCTTCTCCTCGCAGCTGGTCAGGCTGATCGGGCGGCAGCGCCCACACACACACATGCATACACGCACGCACACACACACACACACACACACATTTATGCGCGCACATGCACGCGACAATTAATATGAACATCAGAAAAAAATCTCAATTATACATGTTCTTATCCCATTTGTTTAAAAGTGATGCATGTCTGTGCATATTAAAAATGTTGCAATGAATTTTGGGATGTGCATTGCTTGTCTATGTGAACTGAAAAGCTCCACTTCGTGTCTTTGTTTCTTAAAGTGGACTGTGGAAACAATTCATTATAATCTGTTTTGAATACGGAATAGAATAGAATATGTCTTTATTACCAAGTGTACCGGGGTCACCGCACTGCACACACACACACACACACACACGTTTGAACAGAGGCTGCATATTACATGTGGATGGGGCTGATGACTAGATATTCAGGTAGATGGTTGTTGGTTGCACAAACCTATTTATCACACTGGATTTGTTCGAGAAACAAGGCATTGACTGCTTTGGGGAAAAAGCTATTGTTTTTCCGCGTCCTTATACTTCTGTACCGTCGACCAGAGGGAAGCATCTCGAAAATCCCAAAAGCTAGATGTGATTCGTCCTGGCTGATTGATTTAGCTTCTTTGACTGAGTAGCCGCTTATGTCTTCTAGAGAAGGTAGATCAGCTCCGGTAA
Source organism: Babylonia areolata (assembly GCF_041734735.1). NCBI lineage: Eukaryota > Metazoa > Mollusca > Gastropoda > Neogastropoda > Buccinidae > Babylonia > Babylonia areolata. The sequence goes on along the minus strand of NC_134906.1, from coordinate 7,082,582 downwards.
TCTTGGTGGCAGTTTTTACGATTCTGTTAAGGGCTGCAACTTCTGCCTTGGAAATGTTTCCGTACCAAACAGTAATAGCATAGGTTAGCACACTTTAAATGACTGTTCGGTAGAAATCAACCATGATTTTGTTTTTTTAATTCCGAACTGACTTTTCAGTTGAGGCGCCGAAGAAAGTACATGTGCTGTTGTTCTTTCTTAACAATTTTCACCAGGTATTTTTCCCTGATTAACTGATACATTGGACATACTAACAGAAAATGGTGTTCGTCTTCTTCAGCGTTGCAGAAAGGGCAGGAGTTTGATCTTACTGTGTATCTTTTGTGCAAATTTATATCACTTATGCCTAGCCTGAATCTAGCAAAGACAGTACGAAACTTAACAATGGTTATGTCTGAAATGTACTTTTCTGGTTGCAACAATGACTTAAAACAGCGATATGTAGAGTAAAAAAGTGAAACATGGCTAGATTAAAGTTTTGTCCCTTTGTCTAATTGTGATGAACCAGAACTGCTGAACTTGTTTAGTGTTTTCACTTTATTAGAAAAATTGAAATGTTAGAAAAATTGAAATAGTGTGGGAATTTGACTTGATCATAAAAAATAGAAAAGATAACAAGGAAAGCAAACATTTTTTTTTTCTTCTGTTCAAAGAAATTATAAAACGAAGTAAACATTGTTTGGTAATGTGTCGCACTGCACTGTACAACTATGCATTAATTGGTGCACACAACAAATTACAGTCAGGCATTTCTGGAAGGATGGTGATAACAGATATCAATTCCACTCAGTCATTTCAGGAAGTATGGTGATATCAATTACAGTCAGTCATTTCAGGAAGTATGGTGACATCAATTACAGTCAGTCATTTCAGGAAGTATGGTGACATCAATTACAGTCAGTCATTTCAGGAAGTATGGTGATATCAATTCCACTCAGTCATTTCAGGAAGTACGGTGATATCAATTCCACTCAGTCATTTCAGGAAGTACAGTGATATCAATTCCACTCAGTCATTTCAGGAAGTATGGTGATATCAATTCCACTCAGTCATTTCAGGAAGTATGGTGACATCAATTACAGTCAGTCATTTCAGGAAGTATGGTGACATCAATTATAGTCAGTCATTTCAGGAAGTATGGTGACATCAATTACAGTCAGTCATTTCAGGAAGTATGGTGACATCAATTATAGTCAGTCATTTCAGGAAGTATGGTGATATCAATTACAGTCAGTCATTTCAGGAGGTATGGTGATATCAATTACAGTCAGTCATTTCAGGAAGTATGGTGATATCAATTACAGTCAGTCATTTCAGGAAGGATGGTGACATCAACTACAGTCAGTCATTTCAGGATGGTGATATCAATTCCACTCAGTCATTTCAGGAAGTATGGTGACATCAATTACAGTCAGTCATTTCAGGAAGTACGGTGATATCAATTATAGTCAGTCATTTCAGGAAGTATGGTGACATCAATTATAGTCAGTCATTTCAGGAAGTATGGTGATATCAATTACAGTCAGTCATTTCAGTAAGTACGGTGATATCAATTATAGTCAGTCATTTCAGGAAGTATGATGATATCAATTGCAGTCAGTCATTTCAGGAAGTACGGTGGTATCAATTATAGTCAGTCATTTCAGGAAGTATGGTGACATCAATTATAGTCAGTCATTTCAGGAAGTACGGTGATATCAATTATAGTCAGTCATTTCAGGAAGTATGGTGACATCAATTATAGTCAGTCATTTCAGGAAGTATGGTGATATCAATTACAGTCAGTCATTTCAGTAAGTACGGTGATATCAATTATAGTCAGTCATTTCAGGAAGTATGATGATATCAATTGCAGTCAGTCATTTCAGGAAGTACGGTGGTATCAATTATAGTCAGTCATTTCAGGAAGTATGGTGACATCAATTATAGTCAGTCATTTCAGGAAGTATGATGATATCAATTACAGTCAGTCATTTCAGGAAGTACGGTGATATCAATTATAGTCAGTCATTTCAGGAAGTACGGTGATATCAATTATAGTCAGTCATTTCAGGAAGTACGGTGATATCAATTATAGTCAGTCATTTCAGGAAGTATGGTGACATCAATTATAGTCAGTCATTTCAGGAAGTATGGTGATATCAATTACAGTCAGTCATTTCAGGAAGTACGGTGATATCAATTATAGTCAGTCATTTCAGGAAGTACGGTGATATCAATTACAGTCAGTCATTTCAGGAAGTATGGTGACATCAATTACAGTCAGTCATTTCAGGAAGGATGGTGATATCAATTACAGTCAGTCATTTCAGGAAGGATGGTGATATCAATTCCACTCAGTCATTTCAGGAAGTATGGTGATATCAATTACAGTCAGTCATTTCAGGAAGTATGGTGACATCAATTACAGTCAGTCATTTCAGGAAGTACGGTGATATCAATTACAGTCAGTCATTTCAGGAAGTATGGTGATATCAATTACAGTCAGTCATTTCAGGAAGTATGGTGACATCAACTACAGTAAGTCATTTAAGGAGGTATGGTGACATCAATTACAGTCAGTCATTTCAGGAAGTATGGTGACATCAATTACAGTCAGTCATTTCAGGAAGTACGGTGATATCAATTATAGTCAGTCATTTCAGGAAGTATGGTGACATCAATTACAGTCAGTCATTTCAGGAAGTACGGTGATATCAATTATAGTCAGTCATTTCAGTAAGTACGGTGATATCAATTATAGTCAGTCATTTCAGGAAGTATGGTGACATCAATTACAGTCAGTCATTTCAGGAAGTACGGTGATATCAATTATAGTCAGTCATTTCAGGAAGTATGGTGACATCAATTACAGTCAGTCATTTCAGGAAGGATGGTGACATCAATTATAGTCAGTCATTTCAGGAAGGATGGTGACATCAATTATAGTCAGTCATTTCAGGAAGTATGGTGACATCAATTACAGTCAGTCATTTCAGGAAGGATGGTGATATCAATTACAGTCAGTCATTTCAGGAAGTCATTTCAGGAGGTATGGTAATATAAATTACTGTCTGAAGTAGGAATCTGTATTGATGTTTCTCTCTTCATGTCTCTCTCTCTCTCACATGTACACACACACACACAAAGATGAAAATTCATTTATTTGCCAGCAGATATTGAAGAAAATGTATTGAAATACAACACCAACACCGATAGTAATACTAATAATAACAGCAGTAGCAGTGATAACAATCATAGTAATAACAGCAGTAGTAACAGTAGCAACAGTTGGAAGATGGACAAGATGATGATTTTCCAATTCTGCCCAAACGAAAGTCAGGGTAAAAAAGTATTTAAAAAAAAGACCTCTCAAAATCATTTCTTGTGCTTACTTCTCAGTCACCTCTGTTCCTCCAGCTGAAAGCAGGAACTGACAGCAGGGCGACATGTACTGGTACACTCATTCACAACGAAAGGAATTATTTATTATTTATTGTTGATTTGAGTCCAGACCACCACACAGAGCCATATCAGGACTGTCAAACCATACAAATGATTAACTGCATCAACACAAAACTGCCACATCTTTAAAAAAAAAAAAAAAAAAAAAAAAAAAAAAAAAAAAAGTCCCCGGACACACGATCCTAACCATTTAACTCCCCAGTCCTTAGGACAAGAAAGACCAGGCCATGCTGAGAACGACAGGCCTTCTGCTCAATCTATCATCCCCAGATTATAAGAAATTGGAAAAAAAAAAGAAGAAAAAGAAAAAAAACCCAAACTTCAAAGCCAAACAAAATAATACATGAAAGGGAAAGGAAGAAAGTCAATAATCAAAAGAACACTTTTTGTAAAGACTGTTTCGACAGACATTCCTCATTTCATCTTGGAAGAACTCAGCAGGATTTCTCACTCACAAGAGAAATAGGAACTGAAAATCTGCAGGGGGCTGGTCAATTCAAAGACAGAAGAGTGAAGAGCTAATCAAGGGGGAAAACTCCTTTTGTTCCTTTCTTGTTTTTCAGCTCGCGTTACAAGACTCTGTAAGTTAAAGGTTAAAGATCCAACAGCTAATCTAAATTCGGCCATGGGGGGCGGGGGGGGGGGGGGGGGGGGGGGGGGGTGAACCCACATCCACTGTGTCCAGGGTTCAGCACAGGAAGGCTGGGCCCCATCCTCTCCTTCCTGTTTCAACTTTCCCCCAACCAGACACGTACCATCCACACCTGGGTGGGAGGGGGGGGGGGGGGGGGGGGGGGAGGAAAACTGGAGTACAGTGCCTTCCCCATCAACACAACACTTAGCCCAAAAAGGATTATAATTATCACAATCATAATAATGATAATGATGATAATAATAATGATACTAATAATGATGATGATGATGATGAAGAAGAAGAAGAAGAAGAAGAAGATGACGATGATGATGATGATGATAATAATAATAATAATAATAATAATAATAGCAATGTTATCATCATCATCATCATCAAAAACAACTACTACTGATGCTGTAATAGGAGAAAAAAAAAAAAAAAAAATTCTACTGCCACTACTGCAACAACTTACAACACACCAATCAAGCAGTACCAATAACATAAGCAAGCATAAAAACCTTTTCTTCTTCTTTTTTTGGTTTTGCTGATGTTGTTGTTGTTGAGCCAAAGGGGGTCGGGGGTGTGGGGGGGACGAGGGAGGGGGGGGGGGGATACATCAGGAACAACTGATTAACTCAAAACACCAGCGACACTTCCATCATGATATGCAAAAGATGAGATATGCACAGGTCTTAACAATTTACACTTTTTGGAAAAGTATGGAATTTTAATTTAAAAAAATTTTTTTTTAATGCTTTATTTTTTCCAATGCTCTGTATCTTTCCCCACCACACGCACACACACACATGCACGCACACACACACATATGCGCACACACGCGCACACACACATACACACACACCATTTTTCACCCTCTGCCCAATACCGTTCCCTCCACCACGCCCCGCCCTCCACCACCCCCGCACCCCCCCCCCCTTTTTTTTTTCCGTCTAATATCACTTAAAGTGGAAGACGTTAAACTGAAGACTACTACTACTACTACTACTACAATTTACACATAATCATTCTATCAGAGGGAAACAGAAAGAGGACAGGTGTCCCCCAAGGAAGAAAAGTTTGAGAGGGATTGCGAAAGAGACGCACAGAGAGGTAGAAACAGAGAGAGAGAGAACACTGAAAGGTTTAACCCTTTCACCACCAAGCTCGCTTTTATGCACAGGCGTGGTAGAGGACCCATGTCACTGAAAGGTGACCCATTCACTGGTCTGTTATCCATGAACCTACTGCTCTTAATGTTCGGTGCTAGGATAGGCCATATTTTCTATACATCGCAAGGGGGAATCCCCAGCTATTGTTAGCCATTGTCTTTTCTGTGTTTATACCACAAGGGAATTCTGTACTATAAAGTGACCGGCGGTGAAAGGGTTAATGTCATTACATATACAGCTCTAGTGACAGCTGTCTAGTGACAGCTCTAGTGGGGGTACAAATCAAAACAATAATGATGGAAATAACAAAACAAACTAAAACAGAAAAGAAACATATTGGAAATCAAATAAACTAACGCTCGACCATCCATTTTTTCAAGTTCATGAAAACAAAAGCACTTTTTTTCTATCAATGTAATCAAGCTATTGAAACGAATTACTCTTCTTTTGAATATTATAGGCTTCAGCAATGTACTTCACCAGTGATCTTACTGTATCGTCATTTTCAACACACTCATGATATCGTTACTCCTTGCGGCATTTGTTTTGAAAACAGCACATATTTCACAAATATTATCATAGTTATGACTTGCAGTTAAATAACAAATGCATTTCATCTTCTCTTTGAAACCCACACACTGGACAAGGGGAGAGTGTGGGTGGTTCAGTGTAAAACCACCTAACCATGTAAAGTTACACAGCAGCTTGAGCCGACAAGTGTTTTGCTTGATTATAGGGCCCCTAACCATGTATAGTTACACAGCAGCTTGTGTCGACAAGTGTTTTGCTTGATTATAGGGCCCCTAACCATGTATAGTTACACAGCAGCTTGAGTTGACAAGTGCTTTGCTTGATTATAGGGCCCCTAACCATGTATAGTTACACAGCGGCTTGAGTCAACAAGTGTTTTGCTTGATTATAGGGCCCCTAACCATGTATAGTTACACAGCGGCTTGAGTCGACAAGTGTTTTGTTTGATTACAGGGCCCCTAACCATGTAAAGTTACACAGTGGCTTGAGTCGACAAGTGTTTTGTTTGATTACAGGGCCCCTAACCATGTATAGTTACACAGCGGCTTGAATCGACAAGTGTTTTGTTTGATTATAGGGCCCCTAACCATGTATAGTTACACAGCGGCTTGAGTCAACAAGTGTTGCTTGATTATAGAGCCCCTAACCATGTATAGTTACACAGCGGCTTGAGTCGACAAGTGTTGGTTTGATTATAGGGCCCCTAACCATGTATAGTTACACAGCGGCTTGAGTCGACAAGTGTTTTGCTTCACTATAGGACCTCTAACCATGTATAGTTACACAGCGGCTTGAGTCGACAAGTGTTGGTTTGTTTGATTTTAGGGCCCCTAACCATGTAAAGTTACACAGTGGCTTGAGTCGACAAGGTTTTTGTTTGATTATAGGGCCCCAAACCATGTAAAGTTACATAGCGGCTTGAGTCGACAAGTGTTTTGTTTGATTATAGGGCCCCAAACCATGTAAAGTTACATAGCGGCTTGAGTCCACAAGTGTTGGTTTGTGTTCATTGCATTGGTCATTCCCCATTGGTTTTAAGCCCAACTCTTGGCGAAAAACCGTGGGTGAATTACATGCTGCATGTGATTTCTCATATACCAGCACTGCAAAGCGCATGAAAAGCCTTGTTTGAATAGGTCCCAGAACTGATGATACCAGTACAGGAATTGACCCAATTCTGTTCAAAACCACTAAGCATCAGTTCCCAGGAATAGTGATAATTGCCATTTTTGTCTGGGATGACATATCACATGCTGCCTCTTCCCTAAGCCCAAGCACATTTATGTACGCTGTCGATAATTAATGAAGAAAGATCACATGTAATCTGCTGCCTCTTCCCTAAGCCCAAGCACATAATTATATGTACACTGTTGATAATTAACGAAGAAAGATTATATACAACAAAGGAGCACAGCATTCTTCCCGGAGAACAAAGCAAGGTCAGGAACTGACCGTCTCATTGTCTTTTGAGCTACCATCGCATGGAATGGAGAAGGAGTTCAAAGCATTTTCTGTACAGCATGACTTCTCTAATTTAAACCTTGAAAAAACAAAACAAAAAAAAAAAAAAACAAAAAACAAAACCACACACAAAAAAAACCCAACAATAAAAACAACAAAAAAGTTATTTTTCATTTACTTGAGCCCTCTCAATCTATACAGTAGACGTCAACAAAAATTTGTAGACTTGCCGGAAGGAATCTAGCTCCATTGGGTGGGCTGGGGCGTGGTGGTTGGGGTGTGGGGGTGGGCATAGCGGCATGGCTTTCGCTCTCTTTGGGTGTCCAATCCGGACTGAGCAACATGCTCCCACATGATGTACACACTCAAAGCACCTTCTCCAAGAAAAATGAAAGAACCAACACCAAACCTCAACCTCAACCTCAGGCCCATAACTACAAAGTAGTCGTTGGGGGAAGCCCGAGGACCGCAGACGCAACCTCCCTTCTCCATCTGTCTCTGTCGGCAGCCGCTGGCAGCAGCTCACGTGTGTGGAGTCCGGTCCATTGTTTGATATTCTCATGCCAATTCTTCCGCTGTCTTCCTCTTCTTCTCCCGCCCTCAATGGTGCCTTGCATGATTGTTTTGGACAACACCAAAGCAAAAAACAAAAAGATTTCTTTCTTAAGTGTTTGCCGAATATACCCTCCACCATATCTCCATTATATAATAAACAAGCCTTCACATTTTGTTGGTTACTTCTTAATCACCACACTCACATCCCTTATCCATCTGATTCAGAACAGGACCTGTGTGTGTATGTGTGTGTGTGTGTGTGTGTGTGTGCATCTGTGTGTATGCGTGCGTGCGTGCGTGTGTGTGTGTGTGTGTGTGTGTGAGTATATGTGTGTGTGTGTGTGTGTGTGTGTGTTTACATGCATGCATGTGTGTGTTAATATATTCTCTTATCGTGTGGAAACCTGAAAGCACAAAGTAATCTCTAAAGTGCTACGTTTAACACACTTGTACCTTTTTTCAGAAATAAAACCATTTAGGAGAAAGAACAAAGAAATCAGTCGGTCCAAAGTGTTGTCTTGAAATGGAGCAAGACATCTGTTTCTTCATATCTCACTCAAAACAAGAGAGGCAAGGCCTTCAAGACTCACTTGTGATACACTTAAAAAAACAAATCCAAGCTTTTTATGTATTGAGTATAATTTCAAAATGTAATGTTTAAGATGAGAAAGATCAGTTTAAAGCAAATTAAGTCCCCTAGCATTCATTACAGAGTAATTTCCCTTTTTTACTATCTGCACCAAAACGTTTGCAAAATAAATAAAACTTCCATGCTTAGCAAAAGAAGTTCCTGTTTGAACAAAAAATGATAATAATGACTGCTCTTGTTGTTGGGTCAGAATATCAGATCAAAGTGCCAAGTTTAGAGAATACAAAAAATATAAATATAACAGTAAATGCAGTTTGCATATAATCAGGCTTCATTTTTTTTTTTTTTTTTTTTTTTTTTGGTGCCCATCCCAGAGGTGCAATATTGTTTTAAACAAGATGACTCGAAAGAACTGAATTTTTCCTATTTTTATGCCTAATTTGGTGTCAACTGACCAAATATTTGCAGAGAAAATGTCAATGTTAAAGTTTACCAGGGACACACAGACACACACACAGACAACCGAACACCGGGTTAAAACATAGACTCACTCTGTTTACACAAGTGAGTCAAAAAAAAACCCCCCCCCCCCCCCAAAACCACACAAGTACAATTATCACTATTCTATTGTTTATCACTGTTTGAAACTGTCTCTGACAGAATTTCTATCAGCTTGACTTGTTCATTATTCATCATCATAACAAAATAAAAACAATGCTTCTCCCTTCACAAAATTATACTACTGAACAATTGTGTTACAGACTCAAAACAAGACCAGCTATTTAGATTTTTTGCGTAAATATTACATGATACATATTTGTTGTTCTTCTTCCTAAAAATCACAAATGTTAAAGACTCAAAAGAGGACCAGCCCTACAGATTCGTGTGTAAATATCACAAGTAATATATTTCTTGTTCTCATTCCTACAAATCACAAATGTTAAAGACTTTAAAAAGCACCAGCCCTACAGTTTCTTGCGTAAATGTTACAAGCAATAGTTCTTGTTCTTATTCTAAAAAAATTCACAAAACCTAACAGAAATCATGTAAATGTTACAAATATCATTTCTTCTTGTTACTTCTTCCTAACATTCACAAAACCTAACAGAATCTTATGTAAATGTCACCAGCAAAATATGTCCTGGTTCTTATTCCTAAAATTCACAAACTCCAATACTTATAGCTTTTCATGTGAAGGTTACTAGCAATGATTCTTCTTGTTCTTATTGGTAAAAATTCACAAAACCCAAACATTGTGTAAATGTTACAAGCAATAGTTCTTGTTCTTATCCCTAACATTCACAAAACCAGATTCCTGTGTGAATATTACAAGCAACAGTTCTGCTTGTACTCATTGCTAGTATTAACAAAACCTGACAGAAATTGTGTAACTGTTACAAACAATATATCTTCTTGCTCATTCCTAAAATTCACAGAAACCTACAGATTGTGTAAATGTCATCAGCAACAGTTTTGTAATGAGCACAACAGCCGAATGGTTAAAGCGTTGGACTTTCAATCTTAGGGTCCCAGGTTTGAATCTCGGTAGCGCCTGGTGGGTAAAGGGTGGAGACTTCACCGATCTCCCAGGTCAACATATGTGCAGACCTGCCAGTGCATGAACCCCCTTCATGTGTATATGCAAGCAGAAGATCAAATACGCATGTTAAAGACCCTGTAATCCACGTCAGCGTTCAGTGGGTTAAGGAAACAAGAACATGCCTAGCAGGCACACCCCTGAAAAGTATGGCTGCCTACATGGCGGGGTAAATAAACAAAATGGTCATACATGTAAAATGTTAAATGTTACATGTTTGTCTGAGTGTGTATGTGTGTGGGCCTGAAATCTGATTGAACGACACAGGAAATGAATGATGAGTGCCCAGTGGCAGCTGTCAGTCGGATCTACCCAGGTAGGCAGCCTGTTGTGCAAATGGCCCCGTGTTTGTAAAGCGCTTAGAGCTTGGTCTCTGACCGAGGATAGGCACTACATAAGTATCCATATCAATCAATAGTTCTTGTTCTTAGTCCTAAAATTCAGAAAACCCAACAGATTCCTGTGTGAATGTTACAAGCAACAGTTCTTGCTCTTACTCCTAAAATTCACAAAACCCAACAGATTCCTGTGTGAATGTTACAAGCAACAGTTCTTGCTCTTACTCCTAAAATTCACAAAATCCAACAGAAACTGTGTGCGAATGTCACAAATAATATTTCTTTTTGTTACTTATTCCTAAATATTCACAAAACCCAAACAGAACAGATTCCCATAAGTGACTGTGACAAACAGTAGAACTTTCTCCTTGCTCCTGTTCCTCACATTCACCAACCCCCCCCCCCCCCCCCCCCCCCCCCCCCCCCCCCCCCCCCCCCCCCCCCCCCCCGCCCCGCCCGCCCTACCCTCATGTCTTCACAAGTCCTCTCGGCCTGAGGACGCCGTCTGCTTTGGATGAAAGGACCAGAAGGAGGTGGTCTTGCCGCTGTTGTCCCGCTCTCGCTTGACGAAGGCCGTGAAGGTGGAGATGCAGTTGCCGATGAAGTGGTCGGCCTGACCCAGAATGGCCAGGTCCAGCATCGGGTCTGCCGGGGATGGTTGTCGCACAAACTTCACCTGCAGATAACGATAATGATGGTGATAATGATGATGATGATGATATTAATACTAATGATATTAATGATACTAATAACAATACTACTTCTACTACTACTACTAATGACAAAACTTATAATACTACTAATAATAATGATAATACTAATGATTATAATGATGATGATGATAATAATATCAATACTAATGATGATAATAGAAATAAAAATGAAAATAATAATAATACTTATGGTAATATATGTGCAGACCTGTTTGTGCCTGAACCCCCTTCATGTGTACAGGCAAGCAGAAGATCAAATACGCATGTTAAAAGATCCTGTAATCCACATCAGCGTTCAGTGGGTTATGGAAACAAGAAAACATACCCAGCATGCACATCCCCGAAAACGGAGTATGGCTGCCTACATGGTGAGGTAAAAATGGTCATACGTGTAAAAACCCACTCGTCTACATACAAGTGAACGTGGGAGTTGCAGCCCTTGAAGAAAGAAGAAGAAGAATGATACTACTACTACTACTACTTCTACTACTAGCCTCCCTCCCTTGCCTCTTCCTTGTTTTCAATACGCTTTACAATAAATGAAATATACAAATTCAAGGTAAGTGACTTACAAATATGTAGAAAAAGAAAATAAATAGAGAGGCAAGGCCTTCAAGACTCACTTGTGATAAATTAAGTTCCTTAGCATTAATTACAGAGTAATTTCCCTTTTTTTCTATCTGCACCAAATCGTTTGCAAAATAAATAAAAATTCCATGCTTAGCAAAAGAAGTTCCTGTTTGAACAAAAAATGATAATAATGACTCCTCTTGTTGTTGTGTCAGAATAAGAGGTCAAAGTGCCAAGTTTAGAGAATACAAAAAATATAAATATAATGTAAATGCAGTTTGCATATAATTAGGCTTCTTTTTTTATTTTTTTGTGCCCATCCCAGAGGTGCAATATTGTTTTAAAGAAGATGACTCGAAAGAACTGAATTTTTCCTATTTTTATGCCTAATTTGGTGTCAACTGACAAAGTATTTGCAGAGAAAATGTCAATGTTAATGTTTATCACGGACACACAAACACACAGACACACGGACACACACGGACACACACACACACACACACACACAGACAACCAAACACCGGGTTAAAACATAGACTCACTTTGTTTACACAAGTGAGTCAAAAAATCAACACAGGCATGATCACAATCTCATAATATCACACAGACCCAAATCACAGCAAAATAAATACACCACAGTCACCACAGTCAAAATATACAGCAAGGAACCAGGCACCACAAAATTACTATCACAAATACATAGTAATCAAATAAATGAGAGCACATCCAGAGATCATATCACAACAAGCATATATATAGCTGGCAAAGTTTGACTGATAAAAATACAGTTTGAAAAGATGTGCTTCGATGTGCTCCCTTGAATGAAGGTGTTGGGGTGTGACGGAGGTGTGAGGGTAGTGACTTCCACTAGCTTGGGTGCAGCAAAAGAAAAGGAACATTCAGCTCAGTTTTTAAGCGAATCTCATTCACCTTTTAGTGTTGGAAAAATTATTAACTGTTAGTGTTGGAAAAGATCTTCACTGAGAACAAAAGAAATGAGTGTTGGAAGTGTGAGAACAAAAAGATCTTGAGTGTTGGAAATGTGAGAACAAAAAGATCTTGAGTGTTGGAAGTGTGAGAACAAAAATATCTTGAGTGTTGGAAATGTGAGAACAAAAGAAATGAGTGTTGGAAATGTGAGAACAAAAATATCTTGAGTGTTGGAAATGTGAGAACAAAAATGTTGAGTGTTGGAAATGTGAGAACAAAAAGATGTTGAGTGTTGGAAATGTGAGAACAAAAAGATCTTGAGTGTTGGAAATGAGAGAACAAAAAGATCTTGAGAGTTAGAAAATGTCTGAAAAAAAATGATCTTGACAGCTAGAAACATGACAATGAAACAAGAAATATGAGTACACACACTGTTTGACAAATCACCTCATTTTCAAGATAAAAGAAACCACAGGCATCAGTAATCACTGTCAGCTGCTTGGAAGTCCATTGAGAGTAGTTTCCCTTCCAAAACTGTTTACAGATAACGAGTCTGAAATCACATTATAGGAATGAGTGCTAATCCAAAGAACACGCGCATCCAAACAAAGGGTTTAAAATCATACCATAAGAAAGAACGTGTCAAACCGAACAACATGCACACACACACAAACACACACCCACCACACACACAAAGACTATGTGAGTAGACTTAAGACAGAATTAAAAACACATATACACAAACACACACATATAAACACACACACACACACACACACACAAGCACCACTCACTTTCTTCATTTCTTTGGAAAATTCACTGATGAGATCTCTGTTGTCTGTAGCGACAAAAACAGCCTTGGCCCCAATTCGCTTGACCTCCTTTTTGACCTGTCTGATCACCGCCTTGTCGTCTGGGTAACACATTTCGTAGGTGCCGGTGCCAAACTGGCTGCGGTAGCCGATGCACTGGGGCGCAGCAAACATTGAGGGGGACGTCTTTATGTGCTCACAGGCGTTTTTCTGTGCAGAGAACAGAACGTGTTGTGTGGCTGGACAAATAGATACGTCTATGTATGAATGCATTGTGTTGTGTAGTTGGAGAAACAGATACATCTATGTATGAATACATTGTGTTGTGTGGCTGGACAAATAGATACATCTATATATGAATACATTGTGTTGTGTGGCTGGACAAATAGATACGTCTATGTATGAATACACTGTGTTGTATGGCTGGACAAATACCCGCACTCACATACTCCACCCCCCACCCACCTTACCCACACTCACAAAGTGCACCCCAACCTCCACACCCCCAACCCCACTCACAAGGTCCGCCCCATCCTCCACCACCCCCACTCACAAAGTCCACCCCAACCTCCACACCCTCAGCCCCACTCACAAAGTCCACCCCAACCTCCACACCCCCACCCCCACTCACAAAGTCCACCCCAACCTCCACCACACCCCCACCCCCACTCACAAAGTCCACCCAAAACCTCCACCACCCCCATCCCCACTCACAAAGTCCGCACCAACCTCCACCCCCACTCACAAAGTGCACCCCAACCACCACCACCCCCACACACAAAGTCCACCCTAACCTCCACACCCCCACCCCCACTCACAAAGTCCACCCCAACCTCCACCACCCCCACCCCCACTCACAAAGTCCACCCCAACCTCCACCACACCCCCACCCCCACTCACAAAGTCCACCCCAACCTCCACCACCCCCACACCCCCACTCATAAAGTGCACCCCAACCTCCACCACCCCCAACCCCACTCACAAAGTCCACCCCAACCTCCACACCCCCATCCCCACTCACAAAGTCCACCCCAACCTCCACCACCCCCACAACCCCACTCACAAAGTCCGCCCCATCCTCCACCACCCCCACTCACAAAGTCCACCCCAACCTCCACACCCCCACCCCCACTCACAAAGTCCACCCCAACCTCCACCACACCCCCACCCCCATTCACAAAGTCCGCCCCAACCTCCACACCCCCACCCCCACTCACAAAGTCCACCCCAACCTCCACCCCCCCCACAACCCCACTCATAAAGTCCACCCCAACCTCTACACCCCCACCCCCACTCACAAAGTCCACCCCAACCTCCACCACACACCCACCCCCACTCACAAAGTCCACCCCAACCTCCACCACCCCCATCCCCACTCACAAAGTCCACCCCAACCTCCACCACACACCCACCCCCACTCACAAAGTCCACCCCAACCTCCACCACCCCCACAACCCCACTCATAAAGTCCACCCCAACCTCTACACCCCCACCCCCACTCACAAAGTCCACCCCAACCTCCACCCCCCCTACAACCCCACTCATAAAGCCCACCCCAACCTCTACACCCCCACCCCCACTCACAAAGTCCACCCCAACCTCCACCCCCCCCCACAACCCCACTCATAAAGTCCACCCCAACCTCTACACCCCACCCCCACCCACAAAGTCCACCCCAACCTCCACCACCCCCACTCACAAAGTCCACCCCAACCTCCACCACCCCCACCCCCACTCACAAAGTCCACCCCAACCTCCACCCCCCCACCCCCACTCACAAAGTCCACCCCAACCTCTACACCCCCACCCCCACTCACAAAGTCCACCCCAACCTCCACCCCCCCACCCCCACTCACAAAGTCCACCCCAACCTCTACACCCCCACCCCCACTCACAAAGTCCACCCCAACCTCTACACACGCACACCCACTCACAAAGTCCGCCCCATCCTCCACCACACACCCACCCCCACTCACAAAGTCCACCCCAACCTCCACCACCCCCATCCCCACTCACAAAGTCCACCCCAACCTCCACCACACACCCACCCCCACTCACAAAGTCCACCCCAACCTCCACCACACACCCACCCCCACTCACAAAGTCCACCCCAACCTCCACCACACACCCACCCCCACTCACAAAGTCCACCCCAACCTCCACCACACACCCACCCCCACTCACAAAGTCCACCCCAACCTCCACCACACACCCACCCCCACTCACAAAGTCCACCCCGTTCCTGAGGTGCAGGCCCAGGAAGGGGGTGTGTCCCTGGACGTGGGCGGCGATGAAGTCCCTGGCTTTCCCCATCATGCTGTCGGACCAGTGCAGGAACCGGTGCAGCCTCACATGGTGCTCCTGCACCGGGAAGGCCGCTGGGGGGCCCGTGAAGGCCAGAACCGGGTAGTCCGCTGGGGGGAACCTGTCACAGCACATCGACGCTCTGATTTCAGGGGGGTGGGGGTGGGGGGTAACCTGTCATAGCATATCAATGCTCTGATTTCAGGGTGTGGGGGTTAGGGGGTAATCTGTCATAGCATATCAATGCTCTGATTTCAGGGTGTGGGGGTTAGGGGGTAATCTGTCATAGCTTTTCAATGCTCTGATTTCAGGGGGGTGGGGGTTAGGGGGGAACCTGTCATAGCATATCAACGTTCTGATTTCAGGGGGGGGGGGTGGGGGGTAGGGGAAACATGTCATAGCATATCAACGCTCTGATTTCAGGGGGTGGAGGGTGGGGGGTAGGGGGGAACATGTCATAGCACATCAACGCTCTGATTTCAGGGGGGTGGGGGGGTGAGGGTTAGGGGGGAACCTGTCATAGCATATCAACGTTCTGATTTCAGGGGGTGGGGGTGGGGGGTACCTGTCATAGCATATCAACGCTCTGATTTCAGGGGGTGGAGGGTGGGGGGTAGGGGGGAACCTGTCATAGCACATCAACGCTCTGATTTCAGGGGGTGGAGGGTGGGGGGTAGGGGGGAACATGTCATAGCATATCAACGCTCTGATTTCAGGGGGTGGAGGGTGGGGGGTAGGGGGGAACATGTCATAGCATATCAACGCTCTGATTTCAGGGTGGTGGGGTGTAACCTGTCATAGCGTATCAAAGCTCTGATTTCAGGGGGTGGGAGTGGTGGGTAACCTGTCATAGCATATCAACGCTCTGATTTCAGGGGGTGGGGTGGGGGGGGGGTAACCTGTCATAGCATATCAACGCTCTGATTTCAGGGGGTGGGGGTGGGGGGGTAACCTGTCATAGCATATCAACGCTCTGATTTCAGGGGTGGGGGGGTGTGGGATAATATAACCGCCTTCACTCAAGGCCTGACAAGCGTGTTGGGTTATGCTTCTGGTCAGGCATCTGCCTTAGCAGATGTGGTGTAGCGTATATAGATTTGTCTGAATGCAGTGACGCTTCCTTGAGAAACCGATACTGAGAAGACGCATGCAAAGTGATCAACATAGGTGGCGAGTGTTTTCTGACAGTCATCGCAATTGAATAAATCACTAGGGTTCAGGATACTGTCTTGTATCTTTCTATTGATCACATCCGATGGATGACCATATTCTTTTACGGTCGTAATTAGATGGTTTGTAAATTATGAAATATAATACACGTATCAAAGAAATGGAATTCGTCTTCAATGACTTTACATATATTTGTATTTCTTTTTATCACAACAGATTTCTCTGTGTGAAAATCGGGCTGCTCTGCCCTGGGAGAGCACGTCGCTACACTACAGCGCCACCTATTTTTTTGTATTTTTTCCTGCGTGCAGTTTTATTTGTTTTTCCTATCGAAGTGGATTTTTCTACATAATTTTGCCAGGAACAACCCTTTTGTTGCCGTGGGTTCTTTTACGTGCGCTAAGTGCATGCTGCACATGGGACCTCGGTTTATCATCTCATCCGAATGACTACTCTCCAGACCACCACTCCAGGTCTAGTGGAGGGGGAGAAAATATCGGCGGCTGAGCCGTGATTCGAACCAGCGCGTTCAGATTCTCTCGCTTCCTAGGCGGACGCGTTACCTCTAGGCCATCACTCCTGTGTGTGTGTATGTGTGTGTGTGTGTGCGCGCGTGTGTGCTGTGTGCGTGCGTGCGTGCGCACATCAGTGTGTGCACTGCACTGACTGCAGTGACTGACCACTCACCGTTCCTTCCACCGCCGAACCTCGTGGGCGCTCTGTGTATTGTAGTACAAGGGCTGGAAGAACTCGGAGCGGTCAAAGTCGATGCCGTAGGTGTCCCAGAACGACTCGAAAGGGTTGCCTTCTTTCGCGTTGCACCCCTGCCCACTGTCCGTCCCGTGACGCGCCGAGTAGCAGAATGCTGCCACAGAAAGCCGGGAAATGTGAATGACATTTCCCAGAGACACATCTCTGAAGTGGATGAACCGTGTGTGTGTGTGTGTGTGTGTGTGTGTGTGTGTGTGTGTGTGTGTCTGTGTGTCATTCTGTGTTATGTACGTGCATGTGTATCACTGTGTGTGTGTGTGTGTGTGTGTGTCACTGTGTGTGTGTGTGTGTGTCACTGTGTGTGCGTGTGTGTGTATGTGACACGACTCGACTCGACGTGAGCGGTGTGTGAAGGACAGGTCGGTGGTGGTGACATGCACAGCTGTCAGTGAGCATGACTTTACTGCTCTTACATTCTTCTTCTTCTTCTTCTGCGTTCACTCGTATGCACATGAGTGGGCTTTTACGTGTATGACCGTTTTTACCCCGCCATGTAGGCAGCCATACTCCGTTTTCGGAGGTGTGCATGCTGGGTATGTTCTTGTTTCCATAACCCACCGAACGCTGACATGGATTACGGGATCTTTAACGTGCGTATTTGATCTTCTGCTTGCACATACACACGAAGGGGGTTCAGGCACTAGCAGGTCTGCACATATGTTGACCTGGGAGATCGTAAAAATCTCCGCCCTTTACCCACCAGGCACCGTCACCATGATTCGAACCCGGGACCCTCAGATTGACAGTCCAACGTTTTAACCACTCGGCTATCGCGCCCGTCGCTCTTACATTCACCCTACCTTTCTTCTTCTTCTTTGTCTGTGGGCAGCGAAACCTGCGTTCACTCGCATACACGAGCCGGCTTTTTATGTGCATGACCGGTTGGTATCCCCGCCACGTCGGCAGTCATGCTCTGTTATTTTGGGCTGGGGACATGCTAGGTTAGTTAATATGTTCTTGTTTTCATAACCCACTGTTCGCTGACATGGAGTACAGGATCTTTAATGTACGTATTTGATCCCTTGCATGCATACACACATGAAGGAGGTTCAGGCACTAGCAAGTCTGACAATCTGTTGACCTGGGAGACTGGGAAATTCACAACCCTTCACCCACCAAGCACTGTGACCACGATTCAAACCTGGGACCGTCAGAATGAAAGTCACAAAGCTTTAACCTCGCAGGTGTTGTGCCCATCAACCCCAACCTACGAGTGGGCTTTTACACGTATGACAGCTTTTCCCCCCACCATTTAGGCAGCCACACTCTGTTTTTGGAGGTGTGCATGCTAGGACTGTCAATGTTTCCATAGCCCACCTAAATCTGACATGGATCGCTGGATCTTTAACATGCCTATTTAACTCTCTCCATACGAACGGCGAAAGAGATGACGTTAACAGCGTTTCACCTCAATTACCACCATCAAAATATTGCAAGCGGAAGGCTCTTATACTGAAGAGGTGAATGTTGACAAAGAATACCACAATTCGGACGACAGAAGCTAAAGGTTGGGTCATTGAGACACCCACTGGACATCCGAGGGGTCTGTGTAGAGGAGAAGAGAGGGCTGGCCGTACTGAGTGAGTTAATGTCCTGCATGCGTAAATGTATGGAAGAGGTTCTGGAACTATTAGGTGTGCACGTTATGTTGACCTAGGAGAAAAAAATCTCCACTCTTCTCCCACAAGACGTAGCCAGGATTCGAACTCAGAGTCCCTAGGACTGGAAGTCCATTGCTCTAACCACTTGGCTATGATGCCCGTCACACTGTGTGGTGATTAAGGTCTCTACAGCAGTAATAAGATACGAACAGCTGCTACCAGAAACATCAATAACACTTCTAATCATCCTCCATTATCAGAACACAGGAAATCTATATTGATTGATCTCACTCAGTTAATTGTTTGCCTTTGTACCCAGTGTGTTCATTAGTCTGTGTGTGTGTGTGTGTGTGTGTGTGTGTGTGTCTCAGTGTATATTTATGTACATGTCCTATCATACATGCATTGCAGGCTTGAATAAGTTCATGCATACAAGACTGTGAATCTGAATGTGCATGCCTGTATGCTCAATTTTGTTTCTACATATATACACACTTGTGTACTTGTGTATACACAGGCTACAAGTACACGGGACTAAAAACCCAATCAACCCTGGAGAGTTGACAGCCTTGTCAGGCTTCCATGAAACACTGATGCTGAAAAAAACTGCCAAAAGTGTACTGTTTTTCCTCTAGGTTACATGTGGACACATCCAGTACTGTTTTTCCTCTAGGTTACATGTGGACACATCCAATACTGGTTTTCCTCTAGGTTACATCTGGACACATCCAGTACTGGTTTTCCTCTAGGTTACATCTGGACACCTCTAGGTTACATGTGGACACATCCAGTACTGTTTTTCCTCTAGGTTACATGTGCACACATCCAGAAATACTGTAGGAGTTAGTTCCCTTCCTTTGTGCTTTGTGCATGTGTACCAACATGAAAACCATTTTGATGAGACAGTGCACCAACATGAAAACCTTTTTGATGGGACAGTGTACCAACATGGAAACCATTTTGATGAGACAGTGTACCAACATGAAAACCATTTTGATGAGACAGTGTACCAACATGAAAACCATTTTGATGGGACAGTGTACCAACATGAAAACCATTTTGATGAGACAGTGTACCAACATGAAAACCATTTTGATGGGACAGTGTACCAACATGAAAACCATTTTGATGGGACAGTGCACCAACATGAAAACCATTTTGACGAGACAGTGTACCAACAAGACAAATTCTGACGCCAGAGCAAAAACTCAGGGCTCATTGAATTAACGAACAAAATGGAACATTGTAAAAGATGAAGCTGACAAGCAGACTTTTGTTAAGACAAACTGACAATCTCCAACATCCTGCTTTGTAATCCTGTTGTGCTGTAAACAAATCATGTAACATCTATCTTCAGTAAGTTGTGAGCATTGTTACGCTGTTCATAAACTGCACATTCCATCCACCTGATTTATCTTTTTTTTTTTTTTTTTTTTTTGTCTTGTCTATTCTTTCTTTCGTTTTTGTTTTGTTTTTTCTTCTTTTTTTTCTGCACACAAACTTTTCTCTCCCTTTCCCTTTTCTTTCTATCAATACTCATCCATTCACTCACAGTTCTTTGTTAGTTTGTTTCTCCATTAACGGACAGTATACTCGCATGCAATATCTTAGTGTTAACTGAGTGTTTGCATTGTTGACTCACTTGTGTAAACAAAGTGAGTCTATGTTTTAACCCGGTGTTCGGTTGTCTGTGTGTGTGTGTGTGTGTCTGTGTGTGTGTGTGTGTGTGTGTCTGTGTGTCCGTGGTAAACTTTAACATTGACATTTTCTCTGCAAATACTTTGTCAGTTGACACCAAATTAAGCATAAAAATGGGAAAAAATCAGTTCTTTCCAGTCATCTTGTTTAAAACAATATTGCACCTCTGGGATGGGCACAAAAAAAAAAAAAAAAAAAAAAAAAATGAAGCCTAATTATATGCAAACTGCATTTACTGTTATATTTATATTTTTTGTATTCTCTAAACTTGGCACTTTGATCTGATATTCTGACACAACAACAAGAGCAGTCATCATTATCATTTTTTGTTCAAACAGGAACTTCTTCAAGGGGGGAGGGGGTGGGGGGGGGGGGCACATGTGAGTGTGTGTGTGTGTGTGCGTGTGTGTTACAACCGCTGCTGTGCCGCT
This sequence comes from Babylonia areolata, assembly GCF_041734735.1. NCBI lineage: Eukaryota > Metazoa > Mollusca > Gastropoda > Neogastropoda > Buccinidae > Babylonia > Babylonia areolata. The sequence goes on along the minus strand of NC_134906.1, from coordinate 7,061,264 downwards.
TCAAAACAGTATTTCAAGCAAGTCTGTATCTTTAATAATGTTTCTCACACTCCTGAACCTTCTTATTCATACCACATGTATTGTTCAACAAATCACTTCACTTACCGTCCATCACACCCTCTGGCCTCAAGACCTGACAAAGCACGCTGAGTCTTTCTGCTGTCGGGCATCTGCCAAGCAGATGTGGTGCAGTGTGTATGGATTTGTCTGAATGCGGTGACGCCTCCTTGAGAAACTTGAGACAGAAACTATGCCCTCTGGCGGTACTATATTCAGGCCACATGCATTGTGAAACGATGCTGAGAGCTTCAGGGATGAAATGAAATTTGAAATGAAATTAAATTATGGTGCTTAGAGCCTCACCGACCACTAAGGCCATCTCAAGGCTATCGCCACGTTAATACCTACTACAAGGGTAAAAAAACAACAAAAAAAACAATTAAAATGAGTCACCGCTTTAAACTTTCCACTCAAAGTTTAAAAAAACTTCCATAGTTTAAAACCTTCAAATCTGATTAAAAATGTTCACTTCTTTCAAGAAGTCCATCAGCGCCCATGGAGGGACATCATGAAACAAGGTCTTCAAAGAAACCGCCATGTAATGTCAGTGTCTATTGTGTCTAACGTCATGCAGATCCCAACAGTCAAGGAGCATGTGTTTCATGGCGAGAGGCTCATCACAGGGAATACATTGAGGGGCCTCTTCCCTGAGCTGCAGGATAAGTGCTGCATAAATACACATAAATCTGGTCATCACGGGCGCAATTAGCGCAATAGCCAAGTGGTTAAAGTGTTAGACTTTCAATCTGAGGGTCCCAGGTTCGAATCTCGTTAACAGCACCTGGTGGGTGAAGGGTGGAGATTTTTCCAGTCTCCCAGGTCAACAAATGTGCAGACCTGCATGTGCCTGAACCCCCTTCGTGTGTATATCCACGCATAAGATCAGATACGCACGTTAAAGATCCTGTAATCCAGGTCTGCGTTCAGTAGGTTATGGAGACAAGAACATAACCAGCATGCACATCCCTGAAAATAGAGTATGGCTGCCTACATGGCGGGGTAAATAAACAAAATGGTAAGACACGTAAAAGGTTACATTTCTGTGTGAGTGTGCATGTGTGTGTACCTGAAATCTGATTGATGACCGCCCCCGAAAAGTAGCTACCCAGGCAGGCAGCCTGTTGTGCAAATGACCCTGCGTTTGTAAAGCACTTAGAGCTTGGTCTCCGACCGAGGATAGACGTTGTGTAAGTCTCCAATATCAAATCAATGACCCCGTGTTTGTAAAGCGCTTAGAGCTTGGTCACCGACCGAGGATAGGCGCTACATAAGTATCCATATCATTCATTCATTCACTCATCATTCATTCATTATTAATCATGATGAAGGGATTACCGATCCTCTGCCCTTGAGGCCACACCGTGGGGGCCAGCTCCTTCATGAAGGTCTCCATGGTCAGCACACGCACGTACCTCCTCAGAGGACCCACCTTGAAGTAGACGTCAAAGGGAACTTGAACCTGCCGGGAGAACAAATGAGTTTCAGTTTCAGTTTCAGTTTCAGCAGCTCAAGGAGGCATCACTGCGTTCGGACAAGTCCATATACGCTACACCACATCTGCTAGGCTGTTGCCTGACAGCACAGTAACCCAACGGGCTTGAGAATAAATGAATGAATACACAAGTTTCAGTTTCAGTAGCTCAAGGAGGCGTCACTGCGTTTGGACAAGTCCATATACGCCACACCACATCTGCCAAGCAGATGCCTGACCAGCAGCGTAACCCAACGCGCTTAGTCAGGCCTTGAATACATAAACAAACACAAGATATATTCAGCCCTGAATGACACAGTGACTACTGGTTGTAACAACTGACAGGTAGACACTGATTCAGCCCTGAATGACACAGTGACTCAAACAGCCCTGAATAATGACACATCGACTCTACCAGTTTTCACAATTTATTGACAGGTGTTCACTAGTTCAGCCCTGAGATGGCCCCTTTCTGGTTGTCTGGGCTGTTAGCAGTATGATTTGATTTGATTTGATTTGACACAGTAACTGTGACAGGCATGGTGGCCAATGGTCAGAGCACAGGATTCTCACCCAAGTTTCCTGAGTTTGATCCTCGGTTCAAAGCACCTGGTGGGTGAAGGGTGGAGATTTTTTTTTTTCCAACATCCCTGGTCAACATGTGTGCAGACCTGCTAACGCCTAAAACCCTCTTCATGTGTTTTCCGCATGCAGAAGATCAAATACGCACGTCAAAAGATCCTGTAATCTATGTCTGTGTTCTTTGGTGGGTTATGGAAACGGGAACGTGCCCAGCACGCATCAGCCACGACAGAGTAACCAGCAAGCTGACAGTGAGTGGTCATGCGGTGGCAAGAAGAAGAAGAAGAAGTACCGGTACTCACCGATTTAATCAAGTGCCTCTTGTACTCCACCCAGGGTGGTAGCACCAGGGATCGATTCAAGGCGTGGGCAAACCCCAGAGAGCCCAGAAACTGGTCTGCCTGGTTTCCAAAGCGACCTGGGAGAGAGAGAGAGAGAAAAAAAGAAGTAATCACATGCATACTGGCGATTATGTCTAATCACTTAGCTACTACTGGTGTTGTATTGAGGATGTGCTCACTGTTTAACTCACTCAGTACAGCCAGTCCTCTCTTCTCCTCTACACAGACCCCTGGGATGTCCAGTGGGTGTCTGAATGACCCAACCTTTAGCTTCCGTCGTCAGAATTGTGGTATTCTTTGTCAACATTCACCTCTTCAGTGTAAGAGCCTTCCACTTGTAATATTTTGATGATGGTAATTGGGGTGAAACGCTGTTAACGTCGTCGCTTTCGCCGTCCGTATGGAGAGAGTTAATTATGTGCTGGTATGGAAGTTTTGGAGTGGGGAGTGAGTTTTGAATGATGTGGTAGATGTGTGCCGCCAAGTTGAGGGGGTGAGTATGCAAGCTACTACTACAGTGACTCTACTGGTTTAACAACTGACAGGCAGACACTGACTGAGCCCTTTATACATAAAGAACCCAGAGCAAATCAATCAAGGAAACACCGAACTCACCCATACAGGGGCAGTAGGTGATGTAGCCACTGGGGTCCACACTGACTGCAGACAGCGACGCCTTCACCAGCACACACAGCACGCCCACCACCCTCAGCCACCATGTGGGTACCCCGCTTCCCATGCTGATGCTGCCCATCATCTGCTCCTGAAATTCAGCCACCACAATGGATTGGATAGCAACCCAAAGCAAGAGAGAGAGAGTGTCAGAGCGAGAGCTAGAGAGAGGGAGAGACAGAGACAGACTGAGAGAGAGAGAGAGAGAGAGAGAGGAAGAGAGAGAGACAGACAGAGAGACAGAGACAGAGACAGAGGTATATAGAGAGAGAAACAGAAAGAGAGACAGACAGACACTGCGACAGACAGAGACAGAGGTAGAGAGAGAGAGAGAGAGAGAGAGAAATTCAGATCTAGACACAGAGACTGTGAGAGACAGACAGACTCTGAGACTCATACTAGCTAATAAAGACATGGAGGGACAGAGAGGTGAAATAAGCATACAGACTAAAATATATATAATTATAGACAGATAGAACTGTATATATATATATATATATATATATATATGAGAGAGAGAGTGAGAGAGAGAAAGAGAGAGAGAGAGATAAAGACTTAGAGAGACAAACCAAAAGATCATAGACAGATATATGTATGTATATATATATTTGATTGGGATTCAAAACTGGGATCCTCAAACTGAAAACAGAGCAGCAAAACTAAAATCACAATCCACAACTGTCTTCATTTTACGCTTTGGAAGTTTCAAGAGTTTTTCACTTCAACAACACAGACACCTTCTTCTTCTGCGTTCGTGGGCTGCAACTCCCACGTTCACTCGTATGCACACGAGTGGGCTTTTACATGTATGACCGTTTTTAACCCTGCCATGTAGGCAGCCATACTCCGCTTTTGGGGGTGTGCATGCTGGGTATGTTCTTGTTTCCATAACCCACAGAACGTTGACATGGATTACAGGATCTTTAACATGCGTATTTATCTTCTGCTTGCATATATACACACGAAGGGGGGGGTTCAGGCACTAGCAGGTCTGCACATATGTTGACCTGGGAGATCGTAAAAATCTCCACCCTTCACCCACTAGGCGCCGTCACCGTGATTCGAACCCGGGACCCTCAGATTGACAGTCCAACGCTTTAACCACTCGGCTATTGCGCCCGTCAACACAGACACCATCTCCACTGAAGACAGACTGAAAGAGCTGGAATCGGATATGAGATAATGAAGCCACTGCCTTAATGAAGGAGGAAGGTGGCAGAATGGTTAAGACGCTCAGCTGCCAATACAGAGAGTCCGTGAGGGTGTGGGTTCGAATCCCGCTCTCGCCCTTTCTCCCAAGTTTGACTGGAAAATCAAACTGAGCGTCTAGTCTTTCGGATGAGACGATAAACCGAGGTCCCGTGTGCAGCACGCACTTGGCGCACTGAAAAAGAACCCATGGCAACGAGAGTGTTGTCCTCTGGCGAAATTACGTAAAATGAAATCCACTTTCATAGGTACACAAATATGTAAGCATGCACTCAAGGCCTGACTAAGCGCGTTGGGTTATGCTGCTGGTCAGGCATCTGCTCAACAGATGTGGTGTAGCGTGTATGGATTTGTCCGAATGCAGTGACGCCTCCTTGAGAAAGTGAAACTGAAACTGAAACTGAAGCAATGCTGACAACCACCTCAGACCCGCAGACTAAAAAAAGGCAGCTTATCTGGCTGGGTAAAGTCAGAGGGAAAGAAAGACGAGAAATCTCATCTGTCACAGGGCGGCCATCACCCTGTAACCATTCCCACTGTGGAAAAAGTTACACACTTTTAAACAAACTCGCTCACTCCTTTGAAAAAAAAAAAAAAAAAAGAAAGAAAAGAAAGTGAAAATGAAAAGAAGACAAACTGATTTAGAAGCAGATTTTAAAAAAAAATTTTTTTTTTTTTTTTTTTAAGAATAACTTGAATTTGTTGACCTGTTGTTGGCTAATGTGCGCACACACACACACACACATACAACGCCTCCCCCCAATCCCCCCAACAAAAAACCCAAACAACAACAAAAAACAAAAAACAAACATACAGAGTAATATGATAATGATTATGAAGTGCCAAGTGTTCACAAACCTCCCAGTGCAACATGTGTAACTGACACTGAAGTGACTGTATTGGCAGGTTTGCAGTGTTTAGTGCTCCATGATTTGACACTTGACAGCATGCAATCTTTGATCAATACTTAGTATGAACATTCTGTATGTGTGTGTGTGTGTGTGTGTGTGTGTGTGTGTGTGTGTGTGTGTGTTTGTGTGTGTATGTAAGTGTACGTGTGTGTGTGTGTGTGTGTGTGTGTGTGTGTGTGTGTGTGTGTGTGTGTGTGTGTGTGTGCATGCACCCAGACACACTGATTGAGGTATGTGTATGTATATATATATATATATACACACACACAAAATGTGCATGTGTCTAATGTAACATGCATAAAATGTAAAAACCTGCCTGTGTAGGTTAATGTGTGAGTGTCAAACACAGGAGTCAAAAATGCAGACTGAAGAGAAGACAGAACAAGATAGATTGAGAGAGAGAGAGAGAGACAGACAGAGACAGAGAGACAGAGAGAGAGAGAGAGAGAGAGAGAGAGAGACAGAGAGGGAGAGAGAGAGAGAGAAAGAGAGAGAGAGAGAGAGAGAGAGAGAGAGAGTGAGTTGAAACATTGATTTATATCTTATTAACAATAACAGTAAAATTCTCATGTTAAGGGGGCACATGTTTTTCAGTGTGTGTGTGTGTGTGTGTGTGTGTGTGTGTGTGCATCCAGGCACACTGATTGAGGTATGTGTATGTATATATATATATATATACACACACACAAAATGTGCATGTGTCTAATGTAACATGCACAAAATGTAAAAAACCAGTGTGTGTAGGTTTATGTGTGAGTGTAAAACACTGGAGTCAAAAATGCAGACTGAAGAGAAGATAGAACAAGATAAACTGAGAGAGAGACAGAGAGAGACAGAGAGAGAGAGAGAGAGACAGAGAGAGAGATAGAGACAGAGAGACAGAGAGAGACAGAGACAGAGAGAGACAGAGAGAGAGAGAGAGAGACAGAGAGAGAGATAGAGATAGAGAGAGATAGAGATAGAGAGAGTTGACACATTGATTCATATCTTATTAACAATAACAGCAGCAAAATTCTCATGTTAAGGGGGCACATGCTTTTCAGTGTGTGTGTGTGTGTGTGTGTGTGTGTGTGTGTGTTTGTACGTGTGTGTGTGTGTGTGTGTGTGTGTGTGTGTGTGCATCCAGGCACATTGATTAATAATAATAATAATACTGCTACTTATATAGTGCTGAATCTTGTGCATAGACAAATCTAAGCGCTTTCGCACCAGTCATTCTCACGCACGCATGAGGTATGTGTATGTATATATATACACAAAATGTGCATGTGTCTAATGTAACATGCACAAAATGTAAAAAACCAGTGTGTGTAGGTTTATGTGTGAGTGTAAAACACTGGAGTCAAAAATGCAGACTGAAGAGAAGATAGAACAAGATAAACTGAGAGAGAGACAGAGACAGACAGAGACAAAGAGACAAATACAGAGAGACAGAGACAGAGAGAGAGAGAGAGGGGGAGAGAGATGGAGACACAGAGAGAGAGAGAGAGAGATAGAGATAGATAGAGATAGAGAGAGTTGACACATTGATTCATATCTTATTAACAATAACAGCAGCAAAATTCTCATGTTAAGGGGGCACATGCTTTTCAGTGAAAAGTATTCAAATCAAAGATTTATAATATCTAAAAAAGTAAACAAATATATGCATGAAAAGTGAAAAGTGACAATAAGTGACAGAAAGAGAGAGACGGGGGAGAGAGAGAGAGAGAGACAGGGGTGGGGGTGGGGAGACAGAGACTGAGAGAGAGAGAGGGAGAGAGAGAGTGAAAGGGAGAGAAAAGAAAGGGATAGAGATGCATATACAGTTAGAAAGTGACAATGAGAAAGAAAGATCAAGAAAAATCAAGGCAAAAAAGAGAAACAGAAATGTTTGTGCAGTGGTTCTGGGTGATGATGGCTTATGATATAAAAGAATTATAAATATATATTCAAATAATACAAACTCATACAACTGTTTGTTGTTTTTGTCCTTTGTTTGTTTGACTGTATGATGTATATCATCAAACCAAAACAAAATAAAACATGTGACCAGCCGCTGTGGCGAAGTGGTTAGTGTCACAGACTGACAGCTGGGAGGACACGGGTTCGAATCCCAAT
>NC_134906.1:7046418-7048918 GCF_041734735.1 Babylonia areolata | reverse complement strand
ATTATTATTATTATTATTATTATTATTATTATTATTATTATTATTATTATTATCATCATTATTATGTTTTACTGGGAAAATCAAACTGAGCGTATAGCCAAAGACAAAGAACTAAAGTTTATAAAATAAAAAGAAACCTTTTTGGTGGTGGATGAATCCTCTGTGCTTAGTGAGATACGACGTTTCGAACCATAGACCCGTTGTCAAGTGATGAGAAGAGGACAGTGTGAATAGGAAAGCCTATGTGAGAAAAGGGTGATGACATCTCACTACTTTCTGTTTTGATGGACCATGCACACTAAAACACTTGCTGATCACCATTCAGTGCAATACATACTCACGGCGGTGTGCACGAACGACGCAGGGCAACGAGAGGCAGCGGGGATTCCCCGGGTCATGACGCGGCGGGTCATCCTTCCAGTGACGCACGTGCAGCACGTGGCAGGCAGACGGGGATGCACGCCTACCTTGGTAACCAGTCAAGAGAGCTTCGACAGGTCCAGTTCGTGGCGGAGGGAGAGGGGGTGGCAGTGTCAGCGACAGGCACCTTCGCTCAAGCGGCTCTAAAAAGCCATAGGACAGGCCCGGCCATCCAATTCAATGGACATTTTAAAATTATAATGTGGAAAATTTGTGCGGAAAATTAAAGGATCTTTCTTTCGTGAATTATGTAAATAAATTTGACTTTGTTTAACTGAAACTTTTCTTGATTCATCGTTTGAGTATAGTACAGTTTTCACAGATTATATGAAGTTTCATGCACCGGCTAAGAAAATATCTTTGCATTGTAGAAATTCAGGAGGTGTGCTGCTGTTAGTAAGAAAGAGTATCGAAAATAGTGTTAAAGAAATAAAGTTGTATTGTAATAATGCTGTTGCTATAAGGATAGACAAAAAGGTGTTTGACTTGGATAAAGATGTTGTGTTAGTGGCCTGTTATGTTGTCCCAGAAGGAGGACCTATGTACAGAGATCAGGTCATCAAAAATGGTATTTTGATTTTGGAAGAAGCCTTATTGCAAAAATTTGAAAAAGATGAAGTGTACATTATGATAACAGGAGATTTCAATGCTAGAACAGGAAACCAGCAAGCTGAAACTGAAGTGATGACTAATTGCTTTGGTGATATAGAATATGATAACATTTATGGAGAAAATTGTTCACGTTGTTCTAAAGATAATACTACTAATAATTTTGGTAAATCATTATTGGAGTTATGTTTTTTGTTGGATATGATTATTTTAAATGGCTTTTGTTGTGGCGATAAAGAAGGTGAATATACTTTTGTATCATCAAACGGATGTAGCGTAATTGACTATTTTGGGGTTTCTTATGATTTACAATTGAACTTTGATTTGTGTGTCGGTGATTGTGTTGATTCGTGGCATTTACCAGTTGAGGTTACATGGAACAAAAACTACAATTATTCAGGGAATAGAAACCTTAGACAGCAAGGTGAAGAAAAAATTATGTGGTCAGACGAAAATGCTTCTATATACAAAAATGAGCTGGAGAGTCTGGAATTTCAAGGTAGTTTACAGAAAGCCTTGGAGGTATTAGATGTGAATGTGAATGAAAGTTTAGACTTGTTTGTTAGCGCTTTATATGGAGCTGCTGCGTGTATGGTGAGAAGAGTAGGAAAAGGAAGAAAGAAGTGTAACGATTGGTTTGATGATGAGTGTGAACTAAAGAAACAGGAAGTTAAAAAGTTACTTAAGAGGTTCCAGAGATGTAAAACAGAAAAAGATAAATAAGAAAAAAGAGAAGCGTATGTTTTGTCTCGAAAAGAATATGTTAAATTAAGAAAAAGAAAGGAACAAGAGTTTGTAGAAGCCAGATTAAGAAAACTTAGAGAATCGGTTTGTGATTCTAAGACATTCTGGGCAATATTAAGATCAGTAAATAGAAAAGATTTTGTATGTAATGAAATATCCATAGAACAATGGCACGATAATTTTTTTGGTGTTTTCAATGAATCAGTACATAATGCAGAACAAGAAGAACACATGCAGTTAGAGGACGAGGATAATTCTGAACCATTGTTTAATGATCCAATATCTAGTGAAGAGGTTATTGCCGGCATTAGGCATTTGAAAACAGGAAAGAGTGCAGGGCCAGATAAAATTGTTGCAGAGATGTTAAAGAATGCATATACAGACATTATAAACTTTCTTGTTCAAGTATTCAACCAACTATTTGAAAGTGGTACTTTTCCTTCAGAATGGTCAAAATCCATACTTATCCCAATTCACAAAAAGGGAGATGTCAACAATCCCGACAATTATCGGGGAGTAGCGCTTACCAGTATTCTAAGTAAAGTGTACACTTACATATTGAACAAGAGACTAACCAAATGGTCTGAAAAAGAAGAAAAAATAATGGAACAGCAAGCAGGATTTAGAAGTAACTACTGTACAAAACAGATCACATATTTACATTGTACACACTTGTCCAAAAATACTTACTCAATAACACAAAACTTTATGTTGCTTTCATTGATTT
>NC_134906.1:7023918-7041418 GCF_041734735.1 Babylonia areolata | reverse complement strand
AATAACTGATTACGGCTGTACACAAGATTTCCTCGTCTAGTGAGACTCTATATTTGGAAACAAAAAAAAAAATTGCGAAAGTTTAATGATTTTCCCGGTTTTATTCCTGCTCTGTACATATCAGTTGGGAGGAACGTATTTTGGATGTAAAGAATAAGCGAAAGAAAAAAAAGCAAAAAAAAAAAAAAAAAGCCACAACCTATGACTGACTGATTGGGTTGGGGTTGGGGTGGTAAGACTAAACGTACAAGGGAACGATAGGAGGGAGGTGCCCGTGGGGGTACAATCGGTAACGTCAGATGTTGGACGTCTGATCCAGTGGTCAACAGCGTGATGTCAGAGTTCCAGACCCAGTTTCGGCATGGTGTTGTGTCCCCGGGAAAGGCGGCAGTTTCCGAATGGGTACCTGACTGATCCAGGTGTGTGAATGGGAACCTGACTAATCCAGGTGTGAATGGGTACCTGACTAATCAAGGTGTGTGAATGGGTACCTGACTAATCCAGGTGTGTGAATGGGAACCTGACTAATCCAGGTGTGAATGGGTACCTGACTAATCAAGGTGTGTGAATGGGTACCTGACTAATCCAGGTGTGTGAATGGGTACCTGACTAACCCAGTAGTGAACGGGTACCTGACTAATCCAGGTGTGTGAATGGCTACCTGACTAATCCAGGTATGAATGGGTACCTGACTAATCCAGGTGTGTGAACGGGAACCTGACTAATCCAGGTGTGAACGGGAACCTGACTAACCCAGGTGTGAATGGGAAGCTGACTAATCCAGGTGTGTGAATGAGAACCTGACTAATCCAGGTGTGAATGGTACCTGACTAATCAAGGTGTGTGAATGGGAACCTGACTAACCCAGGTGTGAATGGGAACCTGACTAATCCAGGTGTGTGAATGGGTACCTGACTAATCCAGGTGTGAACCTGACTCATCCAGGCGTGTGAATGGGTACCTGGCTGATCCAGGTGTGTGAATGGGTACCTAACCCAGGTGTGAATGGGTACCTGGCTAATCCAGGCGGAGAAGGTAACCGCGGCAGAAGGAGAGGATTGGGCCCCGCCTGCCTATGTCAAGCATTTGACACGGTGGATATGTATATATATATATATATATATATATATATATATATATATATATATATATATATATATATATATCTGAATTCGCTAGCTCTACGGCTGCAAAAGCCTGGGGAACTTTAACCTTTAATATGCTGTTTGGTCTCTGACTCAGAGCTGACACTGACGCGGTTGAAAAAAAAAGTACTGACCTGTTGCCGGATCAGGTCCGTCCAAAAATCCACTGCACCCTTGCTGGACAACGGACAAGAGGCTACACACCCATTACTTTGCCCGGACACTATTTTATAGAACATGGGGAAAGCACAGTTGCTGGCATAGCGCCGCCCCTGACACTACGCAATCATGCACCTTCTGGAAGTCTGTTCTGATATCTGTCACTGAAAATAACAACAACAACAACAATAATAATAATAAAGTGATACAGCATTCAAGTAGCGAACTGTACAATACCAGACGCCTGACCACTCCGAGAGTGTTGCCTTTGATTAGACAGTATCATCCGCCGAACGCACCAAGCAGAACGAATACGTACAGTGGTAACCTCCCTCTCCCTGCCCCTCCCCCCCCCCCCCCCCCCCCTCTCTCTCTCTCTTTCTCCCAACACAATAAGCTGACATGCACAGACAGACGAACAGGTCCACATTGACGCACTGACGCAAACAGCTAAAACACGAGAGCGACACAGGTACACGCCGCAGGCCTACATAAACATGCGTGCACACACACACACACACACACACACACACACACACACACACTCCCCCTATTCATGTCTATATGTATCTTCCCTTAAAGTAAAAAAAAACCATGCGCACGCACAAATGACAACACAAACACATGCGTACGCACAGTCACTGAATAGGTCGTCAACACCTTTCCGAAATAATTCGGTATTAAAAAAAGAAGAAAGAAAGGAAAAAGCACTGGGCAGTAGTTAAAAAAGAAAGGCGCCAGTGGAAACGAACATGTTCCAAGAAAGCCCCAGCAAACAAACCATCACTGGTTATCTTTCGCCATATGTCGTGAGTCTTAACTCTCTCCATACGAACGGCGAAAGAGACGACGTTAACAGCGTTTCACCCCAGATACCGTCATCAAAATATTGCAAGCGGAAGGCTCTTATACTGAAGACGTGAATGTTTACAAAGAATACCACAATTCTGACGACGGAAGCTAAAGGTTGGGTCATTCAGACACCCACTGGACATCCGAGGGGTCTGTGTAGAGAAGAAGAGAGGACTGGCCGTACTGAGTGAGTCTTAAATGACCCACATTGGTAAGTTTTCGCTAGATATCATCTGCTTCAGGGTTTAAGTTACCTCAACAAAATTCATCTGCTCACTTTGCTATCAAAGCATATCTGAAGCAAAAATTGTTTGCTTTTGTCCATAAACACAGGAGTAAGAATAAAACAAATATCCGAGTTCACATCGGGAGTCCCAACAGACCCACATTCCCAGTGACGAAACAATGGGTCCGTGGAGACCCAACAACTATGGCGCGACGCTTTATTCCTTCAGACAAAACAATGGGTCACTAGATACCCACCAAACACGGCATGGCTCCATTCCTTCAGAACCCCTTCCCCCTGATCCCCCAACACCCGCCACAAAAAATAAACGAACAAACAAACAAAAACAACAATGGGTCTCCGGAGACTGACGACGACGAATGGAAATGCTTTATTCCTCCAGAAAGAAAGGCATGGGTCAGATAAACCATGGGTCAGTGGCGACCCACGATGTACAGCAAGGTTTTTTAATTAATTAAAAAAAAAATCCATTGAGAAAGAAACAAGAAAATAAAGCATGGGTCACTGGATACCCACGACCTACTGCCAATTTCCGACGAAGCACGGAGGTTGATTTAGCAAATTAATGTGGATCAAAGTGAAAGAAAAGGGTGGGTGGAGGTCTACAACAGGGCAACATCCCACATCACATGGGGCACCAGGTGTTTTTTTTGTTTTTTTTTTTTATCAGTGTCTGTTCTTATATAAATATCTTGAAGACCGTAACAAACAAACCCCATCGTCATCATGATCATCATTATCATGATTATCACCGACAACGACGTCCACACACCTACTCTTCGTTATTATGATAATTCCTAATTGTTGTTAGTATGATAGTTCCTTATTGTTGGTATGGTAATTCCTGATTGTTGGTGGTATGATAGTTCCTTATTGTTGGTGGTATGATAGTTCTTTATTGTTGTTGGTATGATAATTCCTGATTGTTGCCCCTGTCAGGGAAAACCAAGATACACGTCATGATAAGAGTGGTGATAATGAGCCGTATTCAAGAGAACATCGTGCCTGAGGGTAAATGTGTACCTGTGGGTAATCTGCCTGAGGCAAGGCAAACTGCCCGAGGGTAAGCAATATCCAGTACTTATGAACACAAGAGTCTACCCGCTGTCTGCAAACCCGAAGGCAATTTACCCTTACTACCTGCCAAGGGTGACTGCCCACGAAGCAGAGGTAAATAAGGCGGATCCTTTTGCAGTAGTTTTCTTTCCTTTTTTTTTTTTTTAAGGGAAAACAGGCTGCTTTACGGATAGCACGTGTTTTGCGAACTCTCTCTACAATGTTCCAATCTGTGGTGCTGAGAAATGAAACTGAGAGCATGCACAGACGGGGAATCATTGGGATAAAAAAAAAGAAAAAAAAAGAAAAAAAACAACAGACAATGGGTTAGCTGTCTGAGCAAACCACGTGTGTCTTCAATACGAAGATAACTTATCCTTCAAGGTAAACTGTAACCGCGGGTCCCAACCATGTCAAAAAGATAACTTGCCTGAACGCAAAATGAATTTTGTCTTGAATACGGCCCAATGTTGTCAACAGTGCTGATGGGTTACAATGTGTACTGACGCTGTTGCAGCCAGGTTGGTGGGAAATTCATCAGCACGTGATCACCGCTGTGTGGAGCAAGGATCGTTTCTTGTTTTGTTTTTGTCTCTGTCTGTTCTTGTCTATTTCTATTTTTGTCTCTGTCTATTCTTGTCTATTTCTATTTTTGTCTCTGTCTGTTCTTGTCCATTTCTATATAAATTATCTAATGTGCTACGGTGTGATGATGATGATGATGACTATGATGATACTGATATTGACGACAATGTAGATGAGTTTGGTGGCGGGTTACTGACGATGATGATAATGATGACAGTTTATAGGGTTTGGGATCTGGAAGGTGTGCCTGAGGCTCCACACACAGACACACATACACAGACACGCACACACAGAGACAGACAGACAGACACACACACACACACACACACATACAGAGCTACAACTATATAATCTTCACTGGCTTTCTCAACAACAACAACAACAAAACAAAGAATTAAGAAAGAAATGAACAAAAAAGGAATGGAAAAAAAACCCCAAACCCAAACCAAACCAACCAAAACAAAACAAACAAACCAACCAACCCCCCCAAAAAACAAACAAACAAAAAACAACCCCTCAGCTGTCCGCCTTCGGCCCTCACACCTATCACAACGCCATGTACAAACCACACTGTTGTTCTGCACATGTACTAACACAACGTCATCGTCAACCAAACCAACCAAACAGAAATGGGACAAAACCGAAACAAACTTCAGGTACAGCTTCTAGGCAATGTAAAGAAGATGAAGAAGTAGTAGAAGAAGAAGTAGAAGTGGTAGAAGAAAGAGGAGGAGGAGGAGGAGAAGGAGGAGGAGGAGGAGGAGGAGGAGAAGAATGACAAGACAGGGATAATTTCGTCTGCTGCTGAAGAAGTAATATACAATCGGCCACACGTTCAACAGCACTGTACTTCAATTCGTTTGTCAAACACACTGTACTTCAATTCGTGTGTCAAACACAGTGTACTTCAAGTCGTTTGTCAAACACTGACACACATACATACGCGAATCCCTCCAATAATAGTTATCACAAAGCGTACACGTAATAATCAAAACAAAGAAGTAGAAGAAGAAGTAGGCGGAGGAAGAGGAGTAGGAGGAGGAAAATTAATGGAAGAAAAAAGAAGGAAAATGTAAAAAACAACAACAACAAACAAACAAAAAACGAAGTGGAAATCTAAAACGAAACCACCCTCAAATTTAATTAGGAACTATGTACACCATGCGGAAAATGAAACAAATTGCGTAAAAAACCCCAAAGAGTATCACTTTTGCGTTGCCAACAGTGATGATATATATATATATATATATATATATATATATATATATATATATATATATATATACACTTCAGAACGAAGCATTCTGTGATCATCATGGGAACTGTCCAGACCTCAACACGGCACTCCATGAGAGCCACATCGTTACCATTAATCAATAACTACATAATTATATAACATTTACTCAACTGAATGCGGCCATTTCAGTTATCTACCAAGTCACACTGCAGACACTCCCGTGTTCCGCCATCCAGCAGAATGTCAATTATCGCCCATGTAACTGAATAGCTTTTAGTTATGTAATCCCCGCAATATATTATAGGCTACATACAAACCTACCTCTTGTATTTATTGAGGATTCCCACACAAACAATGACAGGCATCCTGTCGTGGCCATTCTATGCCACTGATCAACATTATATAAATAAATAAATAAATATATATATATATATATATGTATGTATATGTATATATAATCATTATATATATGCCTCTGTGTGTGTGTGTGTGTGTGTGTGTGTGTGTGTATGTGTGTGTGTGTGCCCGGGTGTGTGTGTGCCCGTGTGTGTGTGTGTGTGTGTGTGTGTGTGTGCCAGCTGAGTGTGTGCCCGGGTGTGTGTGTGTCGGTGAGAGAGAGAGAGAGAGAGAGAGAGAGAGAGAGAGAGAGAGATATGGATACAGAGACAGAGAGAGAGAGAGAGAGAGAGAGAGAGAGAGAGAGAGAGACAGAGAGACAGACAGACAGAGATTACGCTCGTCTTTTATGTAATGACCCACACATGCCAGTTATCTGTTGCACGCCGTTTCCCACCACTCACCCTTTTAGACCAACAGCTTTCATCCTTTGGTTACCCCCCTTCCTTTGTACTTTAACCATTGACTAATTCAATCTGCAATCACCCAAGATCAATTCTGTCGGCTGCCTGCTCATTTTTGAACGGGTCGCACCTTTACAAAAAAGTTGAAGATTAATGACTAGTCCATTATTTTAATCAATACCTTGTGTATCGAACGCATACTGGACACAGTGAGCATCGCTAATGTGTGTTTGGAGCGCAGACATTTCAATACAGCTGTGCTCTTGATGATATGAAGAAAGGGTGGTTGAGGGTGGCGGGAGTTGATAAAAAAAAAAGAAAAAAGAAAAAAAAAAGAATTGAAAACCCAGTCTGTCCAAGATTAAAGTAGTTTAACAGAAAATGACCTAAAAAAAATATATTCTCAACAAAGCCAGTGAGCACTGTAAACATGTTACTGATATCCATGCTGGATACAAATTGAATTTCGCCAAACTGATTTTGCTGATCTGTGTCTTCTCCAGCAATAGCATGCAATATAATTCCAGAAGTAGAATGATCATTGTCGTTAGAGAAATGTACGTACGCCGAGAGAAAAAACAAAACAATGACATTTAAAATTCCTTTTCCGTACAGCAGTAAAATGTTGGCAAATCACGATGGCTCCCTCATTCTGTCATTAACACCCACACACACACACACACACACACACACAGGGACACATACACACACACAGGGACACACACACACACACACACACACACACACACACACACACACACACTAACTATGCCTAACTGCTTGCACTTTGATCCTCCTCGGCAGTGAAAATATTAGTTTGTTCACCACGATGAATCGCCCACGAGCCGAAGACATTGTTAAAAGTTAAATTAATTAATTTTTTTTTAAAAAAGCACAAAAAACAACAATGACAACAACAAATAGCGCACACAGACCTTGAAGGAAGGGGTCCCTTTTCGTGCGACTTGTACAGACATTTTTTGAGGGGCTCATACAGACTTTTGTTGTATTTCATAACGCATCACGAGAGATTCATAGCCTTTTCAAAGTATCAAGGAGCAAGAGATATTTGGCGAGTGGCTAAGTTTTCCAAACGAAAGGACAAAATTTAGTGCGGGGCAGTAGTTTATTTTCATAGTACATTAAGCCATGGAATGATTGGTTAACTAATATTTTCTCACGTACAGAGAAAAAAAACCCTAAAAATTTACGTTTACATGAAATGCAAATAAAAATGAAGTCAACCCCTCGTCGGCCCCTACCCTAAAAAGTCCCAGTGGAGTAAAAAAAAAAAAAAAACCCCCCCAAAAAACAACAAAAAAACCCCGACTCAAATCACATCCTAGCCGTAGTCCCCCCCCCCCCCCCCCCACGCCCCCTCCCCTCCTCCCAAAACGCTGTATCTTTATGATTCCTACGCCTTTGTTTTAGGTCTTTCAATCGTCTTTCTTTCATTCTTTTTCGAACAGCTTTCATCAGAGAACGGCCTTTCATCCCTGGACATACTTTATCAACGTAACGAACATAACGCTTTTCATCCCTTGACATAACTATGGCATCGAAGATATACCATTTCATTCTGATGTTGTGCATCACCATATTAGTCGTAACGAACATTTACCATTTCATTCTGGTATTGGGTATCACTATTATTAATCGTAAAGAAAACATCTACCATTTCTTTCTGGTACTGTGCATCACTATAATTATTAATAGTAACGACATTTACCATATATTTCTGATATTGTGCATCACTGTCTTAATAGTATGGAACAACTACCATCTATTTCTGGTATTGTGCATCACTATGTCAATCGTAAGGAGCATCTACCATTTCTTTCTGGTACGGTGCATCACTATGTTCATCGTAAGGAACATCTACCATTTTGGTACCATGCATCACTATGTCAATCGTAAGGAGCATCTACCATTTCTTTCTAGTATTGTGCATCACTATGTTAATCGTAAGGAACATCTACCATTTCTTTCTAGTATTGTGCATCACTATGTTAACAGTAAGGAACATCTACCATTTCTTTCTAGTATTGTGCATCACTATGTTAACAGTAAGGAACATCTACCATTTCTTTCTAGTATTGTGCATCACTATGTTAACAGTAAGGAACATCTACCATTTCTTTCTAGTATTGTGCATCACTATGTTAACAGTAAGTAACATCTACCATTTCTTTCTAGTATTGTGCATCACTATGTCAATAGTAAGGAACATCTACCATTTCTTTCTAGTATTGTGCATCACTATGTTAACAGTAAGGAACATCTACCATTTCTTTCTAGTATTGTGCATCACTATGTTAACAGTAAGGAACATCTACCATTTCTTTCTAGTATTGTGCATCACTATGTTAACAGTAAGGAACATCTACCATTTCTTTCTAGTATTGTGCATCACTATGTTAACAGTAAGTAACATCTACCATTTCTTTCTGTTATCATGCATCACTTTTGCTGCGAAAAGATCTGTGTTTCGTACTGCCTGGCCTTTGTGAAAACCTGTACACTTTTTTTTTTTTTGAATTACTGAAATACCGTTACAAAAATCTGTCACTTCTCACCATTCTTTTTTTTTTTTTTTTCGATGGCGATTTCTTTTTTTTGATTAACATTTTTATTAATTTATTTACTTATTGTTATTTTATTTTTTGGAGGGTGGGTGTGGGGGTGGGGCTTATTCTTTTAAACTATCCTTTTTTATGACATTTATTCATAATCTCTGATCGTTCTGTATGCACTGAATGGGAAATTTGTCTCAACACTTTACACGCTACGGTATCTTCTTGTCAGTGCATCACGTGGGCCTGTTGAGTCTGCCAGACACTCCTCGCCTGTTTAATTCCGGCCAGATTACCCAGTCCAACATCTTCATACATCTTGGTCGGTCAGTCAGTCAGTCAGCACACAAACCAACCGACCAATCAACAATCAGTATACAAACCAACCGACCAATCAACAATCAGTACACAAACCTACCGACCAATCAACAATCAGTACACGAACCAACCGACCAATCAACAATCAGTTCACAAACCAACCGACCAGTCAACAATCAGTACACAAACCAACCGACCAATCAACAAGCAGCCTACCATGAAATCTACCAGCTATGTAGTCTGTCCGTCTGTCTGCCTGTGCTTCCGCCTGTGTGTCCATGAACATGATAACAATATAACATAGTTATAACAATATAAAAACATTCTATTTGTCCTTCAGTCATTTTTTTGTTGTTCTCTGTCTGATGGCTTTAGACTTTGGTAGCGGCACTGCAATACAAACTATAAAAAAAAAAAAAAAAACCTCACAAAAACCAACAACAAAAATCACCGAGGACGAAGGTTAACAAGAGTATCCTTCCAGCCCCTACATAACGCGTCATGGCGTGTTATCAATATCACAAACACTGGGCCGTATTTGTGTCAGGAAAGGCAGGCAAAGCTTTCCCACCTTTTTCAACAGTCACAACCCGTTTCTACCTTCAGCACACCACTGATCTTTCATTTGTTTCCAAACAGCCGTGAACTCGTCAATGGTTAACATTCATAAAACCAACAACCAAATTTTATTTTGTCAGTGAACATACTCAACGCTTTTCAACCATTTAACAGTCACAACCCAAACCCATTCCAATCTTCAGGGTACCATTTTTTTTTTCATGAGATGTTGTAATGTTTCAATCCGTCAATGTTTAACATCCATACAACTTGTCTTTTGTTACCAGAACGAAAAGACAATCAAAGTAACATATCAATCAGTACAAACATCATCATCATCCTTTTTTTTTCTTTTTTTTTTAAATCAAAGAAACCACCAGTCCACTTCAACAGTCGACAGTTCCATGTCTTTTCTTGTTGTGTGTTTGTGCAACATGAACGCTAATATCCATCACTAAGCGACCACGAGCCATTAAAAAAGTGTGAAAGAAAAAAGATTTTGAACAACAAGCGAGCGAAATACTCATTAAAATTTACAAGACTTTCACTTCCTTTTTTTTTTTTTTTTTTTTTTTTTTGTCTTTTCTGGAACTACTTCAAGGTTCCGTGATAAACAACTACAACACTTTTACGGATTAGTGAAAAACACAACAACAACAACAACAACAACAAAACAAATGAAATTTCGATTTTTTTTTTTAACTTTTGAAAATCACATCATTGTTTTTCAACTGACATTTCAGTCAGCCATTTCCATTGACAACCACAGGTGCTTTTCGATAACAGTTCAATGCTAGCAACCACCAAGCAACAACAAGCCACTGTTCTTGGATACCACAGGAGGCGTGCTTTTAAGCGGAACAAGTTTTCATCCCACAACTTTCTCCACCAGCTGAAACAACTAATGGCTCGTGTGAAACATTCACAGTCCAAACCAATGCTCCACTCCGGTGCTGAAATTCCAGATCTGAGTTACAGACCCTTGTTTTTTTGTGTGTTTTTTTACGTAACATGCAAACATATGTTGACTCATTGAATTGAAACCTCGTCATCCCCCTTCACACACACAGACACAAACACAAACACACACAAACACAAACACACACACACACACACACAAACACACACACACACACACACAAACACACACAGACACACGTTCACACGTCATTAATACCATATTTGTTCTCTCTCTCAGAAACAGAAAGCCGATCCTTTAACATTTCATTGTTCTGCCTACCAATTCCCCAATCAAAGATAACTTATTCATTCATTCCTTCTGAATAAAAAGATTCTTCTTCAGCAAACATATGCTAACTGACATGGGTGGGGGAAAGTACCCTTCTGGACAGTACTATTACGAACGATTCTGT
The DNA here is from genome assembly GCF_041734735.1 of Babylonia areolata. NCBI lineage: Eukaryota > Metazoa > Mollusca > Gastropoda > Neogastropoda > Buccinidae > Babylonia > Babylonia areolata. The sequence goes on along the minus strand of NC_134906.1, from coordinate 7,030,515 downwards.
AACTATCACTCTTAAACTTCATTGCGTAATATATGTCTTAGAACGACTGAGAAACCTTTTTAAAGTTCCCTGCGTAATAATTATGCCTTCTAATTGGCAAAGAAGACTGTCTTACCAGAGAAACAAGGCTGGTGGGAGAAGGTGTTAAGAGTTTACAATCATTCATGTTGAATAAATTTATCAATCATAACGAACTGAAGAATGTTTTTCCTTCTTCTCATTTCATGTTATGAGGAATGAAGGAGAGTGAGACATAATTGTTCGCTTTTTTCTTTGGTCAGAAATATGCAGGGAATGAAGATGATAAATATCCATCATCAGTTTAAAGAAGATAGTTTGTAAATGCAATCGGTAAGACTATCGTAAAGTCGAAACAATACAAACTACAGGAATGCATGTGAATTAGTATAGAAATAAGACGGAGTATACTGTGTCGGAAGATGAATACTGCCACATGGTCCCTAACAAACACTTTGGAACGTGTAACTGAATGTGTGACTCAACGGCGTAACGTGCACGGCGAAGTGTGTAGCTCATTCAAGTCAACTGGAATGTGTAGCCTGCCGTGGACAGCAACAGACTGTGGGAAGTTGTCAAGGAATGTATCACGTTTAAATACAGATGATAAACCACATTCGTCAACAGTGTCAGATTATATAGGCGTAAAGACATGAAATGGGGAAATAATGTGGCGAACTGGGTTTTGGTGAAATGTATGTAGATGTAAACCGTACTCGGTTTTATGAATCTAGCGTCGAGTGGTTTGAGGCTGAGCGAGGCCCTTAGGGAAGCAGAAAACAGAAGGATGGAGGGGGGTGGTTGAAAGGTTATCTGTGGTGCCCCAAACAGTTATCCAGACTAAGGGACAAATGAAAGCAATGAAGAAACAATGGCACTGTAATATTCACAGATCGATATAGCAGCGGCTTTTGTGTATTTGACAAGAACAAAGGACAAATGATCCAGTTCGGAAATGTACGGACTACAGAATACTTTATCATCTCAACAAGAGAACCAAGTTGGACCGTACACACCTAGAAAATCACACCCCAAGAGGTCATTTTTACTCAGTCCCAGTCAAGAACTGCATACGCTAACAAGAAATACGATCCACGGGTACGTGTTCAGTGTTCACAATGAACAAGACCAGAACTTCCTTCGTTGGGGGAGAAAGAACGTCTGCACCAAACACGATGGTATGATGGTAAATTACCGGAGCCCGGACTGTGTGCAACATTTAAACTCCACTAATGGAGGAATGGAAAGGAGAAACGCTTTAAAAGAAATAGGTGCCATTATACTTATTTTTTCCTCTTCTCATTTCGTGTGTATTCCACGTTAAGAGCTTTAAAAAGGCGTGCTTGAAAATACGTTTCAAAACAGTTTTTAAACTATAATACTTGGAATATGAAACAATTCCTTAATATTTTTGCTCACAATTATGTTATTTATGACATTTCAGAGTTTGAAAAATGAATATATTACAACATGCTTACATGTATCAGGGCTTTAAGACCGGACATACGCTAATCTTATTTTTACGTTATGAACCGAAGTTAAGAGCATTGCACAGGTAATAGTTTCGAAATACAATTATTTCTTCCTGAGATTATGCTTTCCTATTTATCTTGAACCGTTCTGCTTTGCAACATTCGTGCACAATGAAAATACCAAACTCATATAAAACAAGAGAGGCAAGGCCTTCAAGACTCACTTGTGATACACTTAAAAAAATCCAAGCTTTTTATGTATTGAGTATAATTTCAAAATGTAATGTTTAAGATGAGAAAGATCAGTTTAAAGCAAATTAAGTCCCATAGCATTAATTACAGAGTAATTTCCCTTTTTTACTATCTGCACCAAAACGTTTGCAAAATAAATAAAACTTCCATGCTTAGCAAAAGAAGTTCCTGTTTGAACAAAAAATGATAATAATGACTGCTCTTGTTGTTGGGTCAGAATATCAGATCAAAGTGCCAAGTTTAGAGAATACAAAAATATGAATATAACAGTAAATGCAGTTTGCATATAATTAGGCTTCATTATTTATTTTTTTGTGCCCATCCCAGAGGTGCAATATTGTTTTAAACAAGGTGACTGGAAAGAACTGAATTTTTCCTATTTTTATGCCAAATTTGGTGTCAACTGACAAAGTATTTGCAGAGAAAATGTCAATGTTAAAGTTTACCACGGACACACAGACACACAGACACACACAGACAACCGAACACCGGGTTAAAACATAGACTCACTTTGTTTACACAAGTGAGTCAAAAAACCTCTCAACACTAAATCATTCCTGTTCCTATCTTAACATTTTATAATTCTTAAAAAAAGAAAAAAAAGTGGATGAACCCCTTAGTTCTCTAAATCCTGTAGCCTCAAATTGTGGTAGAGTTGTGCGTACTACTCGGACTGGCTAATGAGCGAAAGGGAAACGTGTGACCTTCTAAAAAAATTACTGTGACCTTGAAACAGGTCTAATAATAGAAATGCAGGTCGTGAGTTCTACAAGGACGAATTAGAAGAATTGCCACGATGTTTTACTGAGCTAACAATCCTGATCTGATCGTCACACACACACACACACACACACACATACATACATACACCCATGGAAGAAGATATACACACACAGCGACAAACATCTACAGACACACATAAAAAAACAACAACACAAAACGTATGCACACATTTATCTATCGAATAATGCACTCAGAAAACCACACTAAAAAACAAACAAAAAAAGGAAAGAAAAAAAAAAAGAAACAAACCTCAAAAAACCCCAACCCAAAACGCACACGTGCACCCAAACAAATATTACAGACATACACAAACAGGTCCACACGTATTCACACACACACACACACACACACGTTAACAGACAACAGCTTCACGCAGAAACACACTCAAACACAACCCTGCAACGTTCACACGCATACAAACCAAACAAAGGACACACACTCACTAACTGAATTTAAATTTAAAAAAAAAAAAAAAAAAAAAAAAAAGGAAAAGAAAGAAATCAGACACTTCCGCATTCGAAGTAAGAGCACTAGTTGTTTACAGCAAAAAAAAAAAAAAAAAAAAAAAAAAAAAAAAAAAAAAAGTTATGTGTCTGAACATGTATGTTAAACACAACAATGAGCAAAGAACCCCCACCCCACCCCCTCCTCACCCCCATCATCATCCCCGACCCCCCCCCATCCCTCCCTCCCCAACCCCTTCCCTGAACACTGAGCTCCGTCACTGAGGCTGAACAGTCAATAATAATAAAAAAAAAAAAATCAAAGCCAACCTCTTTCAGAGAAATAAAGACGATGTTATAAAAACAACATGAATAAATTAAATACATATTTGAAAAAAAAAAAAGAAAAAAAAAAAAAAAGAAACCGGCACACATGCATATTAATTAGGAATCAAAAATTCACCAACATCAACGTCAGCCGAAATTAGGTCTTGGATTCGAGGGTTCAGTAAACGCCTCCATCACCTCCTTCTTGAACACCCCCCCCCCCAACCCCCCACCCCAACCTTCCCCCTGTCTGTTTGTCTCTCCTCCCCTCCCCCCATCCACACACCCTCTCTCGCTCTCGAACAAGGGGAGACAGTTGATATATCGGCTTACTTACACAAAGAGACAGTGAGACAAGAGAGGCAAAAAGAGCAGTCTTGGCAATTTGATATCATGAAAGATGGAAAGAAAGAAAGAAAGAAAGAAAGAAAGAAGAAAGAACAAAAAACAACAACCCCAAATTACAAAAAAAAATGATGAATTAGTCATCATCATCTTCATTATAATAACAATAATCATCACCACCATCACCACCATCATAATCCTGTTAACAACAACAAACAAACAAACACCACACGAGGAGAGAGAGAGAGAGAGAGAGAGAGAGAGAGAGAGAGAGAGAGAGAGAGAACAAAAACCACAAACAAAACGGAAACTCCTTCCATCATCAACACCAGTCGTCGTCCTCATCGGAGTCATCCTTCAGAGGGACCTGAACGTCGCTGTGCATCTCAAAGCGTTCCGCAGGCCGGCCCCCTTTGGGCTTCAGCCCGTTGGGCAGGGTGGGGGTGTGGCGGGGGCGACCCCTGGCCCCGTGCTGGTGACCGGAGGAGGAGGGACCAACGGCAGGCCCCAAAGACTCGGAAGGGAGCGCGCCGCCGCCGCCGCCGCCGCCGTCGTGGTGGTGGTGATGGTGGTGGTGGTGGGGGCCGTGTGCCGCGTGCCGGCTTCGGGAATCCGGGGAGCGCCCGCAAGGGGTGGACCTGGGGGAGGGGGAGACCCCCAGGTCAGCGTCACGCTCTCGGTCCCTGTCCCTGTCCCTGTCTCTGTCTCGGTCCCTGTCTCCCCCGTGCCCCCCGCGACTCCTGGAGGCGGCGTTGGTGGCGGAGGAGGAGGTGGTGAGGGGTGGAAGGGGGTCGGCGGTGGCGGTGGAGGAGGAGGAGGAGGAGGCAGCAGTGGGTGGCGGTGCATGGGGGTGTCTGGCGGAGGTGGTGGTGCCCCCCCGCGAGTGGTGAGGTCTGTGCGGGCTGCTCCTGGGGTGCGCGTGGGGGTGGTGGTGGGGGTGGTGGTGTCCCGCCTCCCCCCTCTCCCCTCTCTCCCTGCTCTCCCCCCTCTCCCTGCTCTGCCCCCTCTCCCTGCTCTGCCCTCTCTCTCTGCTCTCCCCTCTCTCCCTGCTCTGCCCTCTCTCTCTGCTCTCCCCTCTCTCCCTGCTCTGCCCTCTCTCCCTGCTCTGCCCTCTCTCCCTGCTCTGCCCTCTCTCTCTGCTCTCCCCTCTCTCCCTGCTCTCTCCTCTCTCCCTGCTCTCCCCCCTCGCCCTGTCCCCCCTCTCCCAGCCGGCGCTGCCCCTCTCCGTGGGGCTGTAGGGTTCGGGGTGGGCCAGTCTACCCGGCGGGGGCACCTGGTGGGGGGACGGCTGCGGCAGCTGCCTGCCCCCCGAGCCCCCTCCCCTCCCTGAGGAGTTGCTGGGGTGCTGATGGTGAGCGTGGGGATGGGGGTTGCTCCCGGCCCCCCTCCCTCCCCCTCCTCTCTCCCCGTGATGTCGGTTGTCGCCCCTGGGGAGGCGGGTGGGTGAGGTGGACAGGCGGGGGAAGTTGATGTTGCCCGGGGAGCGGGGGGGCTGGGGGATGGTGGGGGAGGGCATGACGCGGGGCATCGTCTCCTTCAGCTTGGGCTGGGCCAGGTTCAGCGACACCGGCTTGGTGGCGCCCGTGGAGGAAGCGGAAGCGGAAGCGGCCGTAGCAGCGGCGGCAGCAGAAGCTCTGGAAGGGGTTGCTCCGGACAGCTTGGGTGACGCCCCTCCGCGGGGCGAGGGCCCGCCCACAAACCCTCCTCCTCCCCCGGGCTCCACCCTCGCTGGGGTTCCAGAGGACACGCTCCCTCCTCCTCCTCCTCTCTGCGTGGCTGCTCCTCCTACCACGGGCACCGCTCCGCGCGCTGGAGTGCCCATGCCCACACCTCCTCCTCCTCCACCCCCTCTGGCCGCCGTCCCCGCTGCCGCAGACTTGCCCCCCATCACCGCCGAGGCTCCCCTCGGGGGAGTGCCGACGGGCACGGCCACGTGACCGGGGCCCATGCCCGGCGGCGGGGTGGTGGGCACGAAGGGCACCGAGGGCAGCTTCCGCGGGGTCCTCTTGGGCGGCGAGTGGGCGGGGCTGGGGCTGGGGCTGCGCGAGCGGTCGATGAGGTTGGTGGAGCCGTAGTACTCCTTCTGGCTGGACGAGGGCGAGTGGTTGCTGGGTGACGGGGTGCGAGAGCGGGTTTCCAGGGAGGTGGAGCGGTAGAAGCCGTGGTGGGGGTCGTCGCGCCCGCGTCGCGGAGCGTGACCGCCGCCTGGGGAGTGCATCGGCGACCCCAGCACGGGCGACTGGGACTGCAAGGGTGGCCGCCCCGATGAGGACCTCATTCGGCTTCGTCCTCGGTGAGGGGACTGCACGCTGTCCTCGTGCTTGACTGTTTTTTTTTTTTTTTTGTGGGGGGGCAGAGACAATGGAGATAATGAGTGAGACAGAGGAGAGAATGAGGGAGACAGGGGAGAGAATGAGGGAGACAGGGCGGGAGAATGAGGGAGACAGGGGAAAGAATGAGGGAGACAGGGGAGAGAATGAGGACACATGGTAATTCTTCATGGGAGAGAGAGAATGAGGGAGACAGGGGAGAGAATGAGGGAGACAGGGGGGAGAATGAGGGAGACAGAGGAGAGAATGAGGGAGACAGGGGAGAGAATGAGGGAGACAGGGGGGAGAATGAGGGAGACAGGGGAGAGAGAATGAGGGAGACAGGGGAGAGAATGAGGGAGACAGGAGAGAAAATGAAACAGGGGAGAGAATGAGGGTGACAGGGGACAGAATGAGGGAGACAGGGGAGAGAATGAGACAGGAGAGAGAATGAGGGAGACAGGGGAGAGAATGAGGGAGACAGGGGAGAGAATGAGGGAGACAGGGGAGAGAATGAAGACACATGGTAATAATTCATGGGAGAGAGGGTGTGTGTGCGAGATTGTAATACCACACTGGAGAGAGGGATTCGGTGAGATTAGGATTCTTCATTGGAGAGAAAGTGTCAGGTTACTATTCTTCACAGGA
>NC_134906.1:7001418-7021418 GCF_041734735.1 Babylonia areolata | reverse complement strand
CAACAGCTGTGAACTCAAACCACAACCAGGCTTTGAAACTCAACACAAGGTTTTTTTTTCCGATTCATCGGAAACTTCTGGGCTCTCCAAAGGCTGAGACTTCAGTTCAGATATGGAGCTACACCACATCTGCTAAACAGATGCCTGACCAGCAGCATAACCCAACGCGCTTAGTCATCCTTTGAGTGGATAGAGTCGAGCCTGCCCTGACTTCAGCACAAAAAAAGGCTCTGCGCAACACCAAAAAACCCCAAAACAACCCCCAAAAACCAAGCCAGGTGAGGGAGAAGAAGAAAAAGGCTTTGTGCTCACCATGGCGGGAAGGAGAGAGGGATGTAGAGAAGTGAAGGAGCAGGAGAAACCAAAAAGCAGCATGTTTATTAACTGCTCACCACTACCATCACCAACAAAGGGTGGGGAGGCTGGCGGCGTGGGGAAGGGGGGTGGGGTTCTTTGCTCACCGTGGTGGGAGGAAGGAGGGGGGGAGGAGAAGAAACCAAAAAAATGGCATGCTCACTAACTGCTCACCACCACCACCGCCACCAACAGGCGGGTGGGAGGGAGGGAGGAAAGGAGGGAAGGAGGGAGGAGGAGAAACCAACCAAACGGCATTCTCACTGACTACTCACCACCACCAACAAATAGTGGAGGAGGGGGAGGGGGGAGAGAAGGGAGGTTCTTTAATCACCATAGGAGGGAGGGAGAAGGAGAAACCAAACAAACAGCATGCTCACTAACTGCTCACCACCACCAAAGGGAGGGAGGGAGGGAGGTAGGGAGGAGAAACCAAACAAACAGCATGCTCACTAACTGCTCACCACCACCAAAGGGAGGGAGGGAGGTAGAGAGGAAAAACCAAACAAACAGCATGCTCACCAACTGCTCACCACCACCACCAAAGGGCGGGGGAAGGGAGGTATGGAGGAGAAACCAAACAAACAGCATGCTCACTAACTGCTCACCACCACCAAAGGGAGGGAGGGAGGTAGAGAGGAAAAACCAAACAAACAGCATGCTCACTAACTGCTCACCACCACCAAAGGGCGGGGGAAGGGAGGTAGAGAGGAGAAACCAAACAAACGGATTGCTCACTAACTGCTCAGCACCACCGCCAAAGGGAGGGAGGGATGGAGGGAGGGAGGAGAAACCAAACAAACAGCATGCTCACTAACTGCTCACCACCACCAAAAGGAGGGAGGGAGGGAGGTAGGGAGGAGAAACCAAACAAACAGCATGCTCACTAACTGCTCACCACCACCAAAAGGAGGGAGGGAGGGAGGTAGGGAGGAGAAACCAAACAAACAGCATGCTCACTAACTGCTCACCACCACCACCAAAGGGCGGGAGGGAGGGAGGTAGAGAGGAAAAACCAATCAAACAGCATGCTGACAAACTGCTCACCACCACCATCACCAACAAAACAGGGGGCACGGGAACGGAAGTGAGGTTCTCTGCTCACCATACGGCTTCCGGCGGTCATGATCGGCGATGGTGTGAGCCTGCTCCACCAGGTTGCTAACCGCTGCAGCGAAGCCCAGGTCAAAGCGCCTGGGGGAGGGCGAGCGGCGCGAAGGGAGCGGGGAGGCGCGGGGCGACCCGAAGGGGCTGTGGGGGGTGCGCGGGGTGAGGGGGGTGGTGGGCAGGGAGGGGGACCTGGCCCCACCTCTTGTCGCCGGCAGCGGGGACCCGTCGTTGGAGGAGGCCACCCTGCCCAGGCTGCCGTGCCCCGCGTGCTCCGGCCGCAGACCTCGGGAGAAGTCCTGGGGGCGTCGGTCTCCGGGCTGCACGTGGAGACAGAGACAGACAGGGAGAGGGAGAGAGGGAGAGAGGGAGAGGTGAGAGAGAGAGAGGGGGGGGGAGAGGGAGGGGTTGGAGGAAAGAAGGAAAGGAAGAGAGTGTGGGCGTGGGGGAGGGGGGTAGAAGGAAGGGAGGAGAGAGAGAGCGAGGGGGGGTGGGGGGGGGGGGTAGGCGGAAGGAGGTAGGAGAGAGACAGACACAGAGAGAGATAGATTGATTGAGAGAGAGAGAGAGAGAGAGAGATAGAGAGAGAGAGAGAGGAGGTAGGAGGAAGAAAGGAGGGGAGATAGAGTGGAAGAGAGAGGGGGGTAGGAGGGAGGCAGGAGAGAGATACAGAGAGAGAGGGGGGGGCAGGAGGGAGGAAGGAGGAAGGAAGGAGATGAGAGAGAGAGAGAGAGAGGAAGAAGGAGGAAGGAAGGACAGCAAGAGACAGAGAGAGAGAGAGAGAGAGAGAGAGAGTGAGAGAGTGTGTGGGAAGAGGGGTAGGAGTAAGGAATGAAGGATACAAAGAGAGCGGAAAAGAGAGAGACAGATGGAGAAAGGGGATGAGATAAAGAAAAGGAGGGAAGGATGGAGGGATGAAGGGAGAGAGACAGACAGAGAAATGATGAGAGGGAGATGGACAGACAGAGTTTAGGGGGTTGGAAGGGAGAAAGACGGGGAAGGGGTAGAAAGGTAGAGGGAGGGGAGGCGGAGGATGGACAGAGGGAAGGGAGAGAGATGGGGAATGGTATGGAAGGTGTAGAAATGGAGTGAGGGAGGGAGGGAAGGGAGAGAGATGGAGAATGGTATGGAAGGTGTAGAAATGGAGTGAGGGAGGGAGGAAAGGGAGAGAGATGGAGAATGGTATGGAAGGTGTAGAAATGGAGTGAGGGAGGGAGGGAAGGGAGAGAGATGGAGAATGGTATGGAAGGTGTAGAAATGGAGTGAGGGAGGGAGGGAAGGGAGAGAGATGGGGAATGGTATGGAAGGTGTAGAAATGGAGTGAGGGAGGGAGGGAAGGGAGAGAGATGGAGAATGGTATGGAAGGTGTAGAAATGGAGTGAGGGAGGGAAGGGAGAGAGATGGGGAATGGTATGGAAGGTGTAGAAATGGAGTGAGGGAGGGAGGGAAGGGAGAGAGATGGAGAATGGTATGGAAGGTGTAGAAATGGAGTGAGGGAGGGAGGGAAGGGAGAGAGATGGGGAATGGTATGGAAGGTGTAGAAATGGAGTGAGGGAGGGAGGGAAGGGAGAGAGATGGAGAATGGTATGGAAGGTGTAGAAATGGAGTGAGGGAGGGAGGGAAGGGAGAGAGATGGGGAATGGTATGGAAGGTGTAGAAATGGAGTGAGGGAGGGAGGGAAGGGAGAGAGATGGAGAATGGTATGGAAGGTGTAGAAATGGAGTGAGGGAGGGAAGGGAGAGAGATGGGGAATGGTATGGAAGAGGTGTAGAAATGGAGTGAGGGAGGGAGGGAAGGGAGAGAGATGGGGAATGGTATGGAAGGTGTAGAAATGGAGTGAGGGAGGGAGGGAAGGGAGAGAGATGGAGAATGGTATGGAAGGTGTAGAAATGGAGTGAGGGAGGGAGGGAAGGGAGAGAGATGGGGAATGGTATGGAAGGTGTAGAAATGGAGTGAGGGAGTGAGGGAGGGAAGGGAGAGAGATGGGGAATGGTATGGAAGGTGTAGAAATGGAGTGAGGGAGGGAGGGAAGAGAGAGAGATGGAGAATGGTATGGAAGGTGTAGAAATGGAGTGAGGGAGGGAGGGAAGAGAGAGAGAGAGAGAGAGAGAGAGAGAGAGAGAGAGAGAGAGAGAGAGAGAGAGATGGAGAATGGTAGGGAAGGTGTAGAAATGGAGTGAGGGAGGGAGGGAAGAGAGAGAGAGAGAGAGAGAGAGAGAGAGAGAGAGAGAGAGAGAGAGAGATGGAGAATGGTAGGGAAGGTGTAGAAATGGAGTGAGGGAGGGAGGGAAGAGAGAGAGAGAGAGAGAGAGAGAGAGAGAGTGAGAGAGATGGGGAATGGTATGGAAGGTGTTGAAATGGAGTGAGGGAGGGAAGTGGGGAGGGGAGAGAGGTGAGAGAAAGACAGAAAGAAAGAGAAAAAATGGGGGGGGGGAGATAGAAAGGGGCAATCAGAATGAAACAAGGTCAACAGAGGGGTGGGAGAGAGAGAGAGGAAGGGGGTGGGGGAGAGAGAGAGAGGCAGAGACAGAGACAGAGACAGAGAGAGAAGTCAGAAAGTGAGAAACAAAACATTAGTCACTGCATAAAACACCATTCTGGTTCCTAAAAACAGGGCAAACAACGTTACAAGACGAGGCAGAAAATGCACACGTGCAGAGAATCTAAAGCCTGTTGCAGACGTGAACGCCGAAACCATCGAGACTCGTCACCCCATCGGCTGCATGAAACACAACTTCCAATCTGGATTCGTGACTGTGACTTGGTTCAAACACCAGAACATAGCAAAAATACAACTGTGACTTGACTGGTGTGACATTGTGGGGAGTTGGGAAACGCTGTAAATTACAGGACGCAGCACACAAAAAAAGTGACCTTGTGGAGAGTTGGCAACGCTGTAAATTAAAGGACGCAGCCCCCCCCAAAATGTGACCTTGTTGACCCTCCAAGAAAAACAAACCAACAAAAATGCAGTGATGGGCTAGTGGTCCCATCTACAAGGACAAGAGCTGTGTACTCCCCACCCCCTCCAGACTTTGTGTCGTGGTCTGGGTCCTAGTCTCACTCAGATGAGACAATCAACCGAGCTCCCGTGTGCAGCATGGCACTTTTTTTTTCTTTTTCTTTTTTTTTTAACCCACAAGCCTTTTGTTGCTTTGCATCAGAATGGTGACTTGTGGGGTGTTTGTGAAAATGGTGACTTGTGGGGTGTTTGTGAAAATGGTGACTTGTGGGTTGTTGTGAAAATGGTGACTTGTGGGGTGTTGTGAAAATGGTGACTTGTGGGTTGTTGTGAAAATGTGACTTGTGAGGTGTTTGTGAAAATGTGACTTGTGGGGTTGTTGTGAAAATGTGACTTGTGGGGTGTTTGTGAAAATGGTGACTTGTGGGGTGTTGTGAAAATGTGACTTGTGAGGTGTTTGTGAAAATGGTGACTTGTGGGGTGTTTGTGAAAATGGTGACTTGTGGGGTGTTGTGAAAATGGTGACTTGTAAGATGTTGGGAAAATGGTGACTTGTGAGGTGCTGGGAAAATGGTGACTTGTGAGGTGTTGGGAAAATGGTGACTTGTGGGGTGTTGTGGAAATGTGACTTGTGAGGTGTTGGGAAAATGGTGACTTGTGAGGTGTTGGGAAAATGTGACTTGTGAGATGTTGGGAAAATGTGACTTATGAGGTGTTGGGAAAATGGTGACTTGTGAGGTGTTGGGATAATGTTGATTTGTGAGGTGTTGGGATACTGTGACTTGTGAGGTGTTGAGATAATGTGAGGTGTTGAGATAATGTGATTTGTGAGGTGTTGGGAAAATGATGACTTGTGGGTGTTGGGAAAATTTGACTTGTGCAGTGAGCTGAGGTGTTGGGAAAATGTTGACTTATGAGGTTTTGGGAAAATGGTGACTTGTGAGGTGTTGGGAAAATGGTGACTTGTGAGGTGTTGAGAAAATGGTGAATTGTGGGGTGTTAGTGAAAATGGTGACTTGTGAGGTGTTTGTGGAAATGGTGACTTGTGAGGTGTTGGGAAAATGGTGACTGGTGAGGTGTTGAGAAAATGGTGTCTTGTGGGGTGTTTGTGAAAATGGTGACTTGTGGGGTGTTGAGATAATGGTGACTTGTGGGGCGTTGAGAAAATAGTGACTTGTGAGGTGTTGGGAAAATGGTGATTTGTGAGGTGTTGGGATAATGTGACTTGTGAGGTGTTGGGATAATGTTGATTTGTGAGGTGTTGGGAAAATTGTGATTTGTGAGGTGTTGGGATGATGTGACTTGTGAGGTGTTGGGATAATGCTGATTTGCGAGGTGTTGGGAAAATGGTGATTTGTGAGGTGTTGGAATAATGTGAGGTGTTGGGATAATGGTGATTTGTGAGGTGTTGGGATAATGTGACTTGTGAGGTGTAGTGAAAATGGTGACTTGGGTGTTGAGAAAATGATGATTTGTGAGGTGTTGGGAAAATGGTGATTTGTGAGGTGGTGGGAAAACGATTAGAGTGGAGTAGGAAAATCGTGACTTGAAGAGGATTACGAAGATTGCGACTTGATAATCGAGTAAGACAATCATGATTCGTGAGGCCTGGTAAAACAAACAAACAAACAAACAACAACAACAAAACACGAAAAAAAAAACCCAAAAAAACCATGATTCAAGAGGTATTGGAAAATTGTGACGTGTAGGTATTAAACACCAACACACACCATGAACTGTTCGGAGTGGCTGGAGAAGAGGGGGGGGGGGGGGGAGGGACTGTGACTTTACAGGACGAGGGAAATCGTGATCTGCAGCCGACGGTTCGCTCAAAGCTCGAAGCTTCGACGTTCCAACTGCGACAGGTATCAGTTGAGGATTCTTTAAAATGGTAACATGTGAAACAACACAATAGTATACCATAGTACTGGTTCTATATCTCGTCTGGCCGACGACAACGAAGGTTTAATGATTGGTTGATAAAGAACGACCACTTTTTTTTGTACGCTGAGAGTAAGGGTTCGTACATAAAGTTAGTTACAGTCTTCCTTGGGGCAGAACACGATTAATTTTGGTTCCTTTTGCGTTTGTGGGCTGCTTTTCTCACGTGAAAGATCATATACTCATGACGAGATGTTTTGATTTTCGGTTGTTGATCTGTGTCTTCCATTGTCACAACTGTGTATGGTTGTCTGAAACAGATCCTTTTAGGTATGACTTTCATGCCCCGAACAGGTGGCAAAAGGCAGAGTTACAAACAAATGATCAACTTGACAGATTAATTAATTAATAAGACTAGTTACTTGAGGGTGTTTTTTTCTTCACTTTTTAAAAGGTTTTTCTTTCTTTCCGGTTTTGTGTGTGTTTATTTTTATTTTCATGTTTGTTTAATGCTATGTATAGCTATTTTGTAAACAACAGCACCTTGCTCCTTCATTGTTTTATTTTGAGAAAAGGTTTATCATTATCATAACAGTTTTTATTTATCATTATGAATGTTGTTTTTATAAACATCCTATTGAAGATGTCAAAGGGCAGTAACCTCAAGCTAAGATTTTTAATCTTTCCTCTTGTTTTTAATCAAGAGAGGGAAGTCAAAACTTCCAGACTGTTATTTTCATGTTGACATATCCAGGGCCCACTACAAAATATATTGTTACACTTCAATAGCTGATTCCATGCTTCGATAAAATTGTTCTGATTATTTGTCAGATCGCAGTCTTAATTGGTTGTTAATGTTTTTTTTAAACAACTTATCTTGAAACGAAAATACGTCTTGATATAAACTTTTGTTATTGATGGAACGATTGAGTGAGAATATTCTGGGACTACCAGATGGCAAAACCGGACATTTTCCGTTGATAGAGTGAATATATTCTGGGATTACCAGGCATTTTCCGTTCATAGAGTTAGTATATTCTGGGATTACCAGATGGCAATACCAGACATTTTCCATTTTGAAGAATCCTCTGGTTTCGTCAGAACTGCAGTGTCAATCCATCCAAACTAAATACTGGCATACACACCTGAACAATTGATAAAACAAAACAAAAAAATAAAACAAAAAACAAAAAAACAAAAATAAAAAAAATTAGACTTATCCCTAAATCACTGCTACAGCTCTGCTATGTACAACAGTCAAACTAAGCAAAACTTAACATTAGAAATCAGGTCGTGCATTAACATGTGAGATGTGCAAGCCTACATAGGTGCATAATCATAAACAAAAATACTCGACCAATAAAATATCGTGCTCAACAGAAACTATAACCTCAATACTAAGAGAATACCTTAAACTGAACAAACACAAAATGACCATTCAGAATAACTTAGATTAAAAACAGGTTGGTTTTTTTTTTTCATTTGTCCCATGTACAATTAAAAGAGAAGTTGAAAAAACAGAAAACAACGATTTTGCTGAGAAAAAAAGAAAAAAAAAAGAAACAATAACAACTACCATATGAGAGAAAATCTGTGTTAACTAAAATCGCTCAGCAATCTTCAGACCAATATCCATTCTCAAATAGATACCACAAAAGCCAACATAAAAAACAAATGTCCATTCTCAAACAGATACCACAAAAGCCAACATAAAAACAAATGTCCATTCTCAAACAGATACCACAAAAGCCAACATAAAAACAAATGTCCATTCTCAAACAGATACCACAAAAGCCAACATATAAAAACAAATGTCCATTCTCAAACAGATACCACAAAAGCCAACATAAAAAACAAATGTCCATTCTCAAACAGATACCACAAAAGCCAACATAAAAACAAATGTCCATTCTCAAACAGATACCACAAAAGCCAACATAAAAATAAATGTCCATTCTCAAACAGATACCACAAAAGCCAACATAAAAAGAAAGTGAAACAAGTTCAGGACCATGCGTGAGACAGGCCAGAAAAAACGCTGGTCAGCCAACGCAGGAAACAAACCTTTATTATGTAAGCAAGAAAAAAAGAAAGAAAAATGGACAGATGGCGACAACAAAGACAGAAAAGAAACCGATATATGTGTGATCGAAAGATCAGAGACAGTGTGGATAGAGAAGGAGGACAAAAGCGCAGCAGAAGAACTTTTTTTTTTTTTAACTTTTTTTTTCCGTAACAAGACAACAGCACTGTCTGTCAAAATCTATGTTTTTCTTTTTGAGCGCTACTCACCCATCAAAACAAACTAAACGAAATCTTTCAGACAGAACAGTGTAAAATAAGAATAAAGAACTTGTTTTGCTACTGCCCCCCCCCCTTTTTTTTTCTTTGAATATTTTTTTTCTGTCGAAATCATAACACGCAGAAATCTGAGTAGAAAGTAGGTTTGTTGTTGTTGTTGTTGTTGTTCTTGCTGTTGTTGTTGTTGTTGTTGCTTTCTTGTTGCTGTTGTTGGTGCTGTATTTGACGACCAGGGCATGCAGGAAAGGGTTCAAGTCAGCGCACCATCAACTTTCAAAACGGACTGATAAAAAATCACCAAGAATGAGAAAAAAACAACAACAGAAGTCGGGAAAGTTGAAGCAAGCAGAAAATCACGACAGGATCACACCACGTTTGGGCTCATCTCTGTGTGTGTGTGTGTGTGTGTGTGTGTGTGTGTGTGTGTGTGTGTGTGTGTGTGTGTGTGTGTGTGTGTGTGTGCCTGTCTCTTTCTCTGTGTCTATCTGTCTGTCTCTCTCATACACTGTGTTACATGGACATTTTTTTCACACATACCCCCTCTCTTTCACACACACACACACACACACACACACACACACACACACACACACACACACAAACAAACAAATACACACACACACACACACACACACACACACACAAAGAAACACACACACACACACACACACACACACACACACACACACACACACACACACACACACACACGTCAGAACAGTGTATAACACCAGACCACCCCTGCAAAGAAACCTGAAGACCTGCAGCACACACATGCCTGACACATACATCACAGCACAGCGCGGACAATGGGGTGAAGAGAACAGAGGTCGGCAGGGGAGTCACTGCATCATTAAAAGCACATACAACACGTTTTGATAGACAGATAGGTACACAAACAGATCGAAAGACTGATAAAAGGATCGATAGATACATAGAAAGATCGACAGGTATCTGATAAATAGATCAATGTATGTAGGTAGGTAGATGTTTAGGGAGGGAGGGAGGGAGGGCGGGTGTTGGGGGTAACGTTGGTGGATGTTGTCCGAAAATACCACACAACAGCAGTGTAAAAGAAGACTTTTCATCAAACAGAATCCTAGACAATCTTTTGGTGAAAGTCCTTCCCAAAACGTGACCTGTAAAAGATCAGCCCAGTGGAAGGCACAGGAAACTACAGAAGCAAAACGTGACCTGTAAAAGATCAGCCCAGTGGAAGGCACAGGAAACTACAGAAGCAAAACGTGACCTGTAAAAGATCAGCCCAGTGGAAGGCACAGGAAACTACAGAAGCAAAACGTGACCTGTAAAAGATCAGCCCAATGGAAGGTACAGGAAACTACAGAAGCAAAACGTGACCTGTAAAAGATCAGCCCAGTGGAAGGTACAGGAAACTACAGAAGCAAAACGTGACCTGTAAAAGATCAATCCAGTGGAAGGTACAGGAAACTACAGAAGCAAAACGTGACCTGAAAAAGATCAGCTCAGTGGAAGGTACAGGAAACTACAGAAGCATAACGTGACCTGTAAAAGATCAGCCCAGTGGAAGGTACAGGAAACTACAGAAGCAAAACGTGACCCGTAAAAAATCAGCCCAGTGGAAGGCACAGGAAACTACAGAAGCAAAACGTGACCTGTAAAAGATCAGCCCAGTGGAAGGCACAGGAAACTACAGAAGCAAAACGTGACATGTAAAAGATCAGCCCAGTGGAAGGCACAGGAAACTACAGAAGCAAAACGCGCGGAGATGCGGGGCAAGCACAATATAAACTCACATTACTGTTATCATTATCATCATTATCATTAGCAGCAGCATCAAAACGAAAGTAACTTTCCGAGATGGCGACCTTCTCCCGCTACTAATTGGACAATGTGCGGCTGCCTACACCTCTATACTCCATCTCTCTCTCTACGATCGGCTTCGGATCCACTCTGTTAACGCATACCCAGATTCAAACACTCTACTGTTGGACGCCGTTCTTTCTCTGTCTCTGGACCTTGTATTTGGAATGAACTTCCTCTTTCGCGTCGTCAGGTCTCCGCACTCAGCTCTTTCAAGTCTGGCCTTAAAAGCAATCTCTTCACAAGATAGCCTCCCGCCCCTACCTCTTCCTTGTCTTCAGTTTTTTCAGTTGAGTAATGCATGCGCGTGTGAATGACTGGTGTGAAAGCGCTTAGAACTGTCTCTGCACAAGATTCAGCGCTATATAAATATTATTATTATTATTATTATTATTATTGTTGTTGTTGTTGTTACTATTAAGGCCAAGTCAGGCCCAATGAAAGATCTGTCTACTTCACTTTTTGTCTATCCTTCCAATAGACCAAAACCAGTGTGACATTCAAACATGACTGATTGCACCGAACCAGGACGTTCATTTTAACATAATCATTTTTGTTATCGCTGGCCTTGAACAGTGTGACTACACTGTACTGAATATCTGTTATGCATGTGTGGGTGTATGTGTGAATGTGTGTCTTCATGTTTTACATTTAGTTGCTTATTTATCACCATTGTTGTCTTATTTATTTATTTATTTTTTTATTATTATAATTTTATTAGTATTATTATTATTACTACTACTACCTTTTTATATATTATATTTATTTATTTATCTATTTATTTATTTATTTATTTATGTAAGCTTATCTATTATTTATTCCCCCGTTTTTTTTGGTTGTTTTTTTTTTTTCAAGGCCTGACTAAGCGCGTTGGGTTACGCTGCTGGTCTGGCATCTGCTTGGCAGACGTGGTGGTAGCGTATATGGTTTTGTCCGAACGCAGTGACGCCTCCTTGAGCTACTGAAACTGAAACTGTACTGAATGTCACAGGTTTTTTTTTAATATATTTATTTTTTTTTTTTTATCAAACGCACTGGTACATTTTCATGTTAGGCAACCCGCCTCCAAAATTCAATTTATGTATTCTACATGTCATTGAAAAATTATGCCTTGAGGAATCCAGCCTCTCAGAAATGACCATGCCTCGGATCCTTGTAATCTGCTCGTCTGGAGAAGCTCAAGCTTTTCATCAGTACATAAATCTGGAGATGACTAAGCTCTTAGCAGTGAGTATTGTCCAGAGAAGTCCAAGACCTTTGCAATAAATAGCCAAGAGAAGTTAACTCTCTCCATACAAACGGCGAAAGAGACGACGTTAACAGCGTTTCACCCCAATTACCACCATCAAAATATTGCTAGCGGAAGGCTCTTATACTGAAGAGGTGAATGTTGACAAAGAATACCACAATTCTGACGACAGAAGCTAAAGGTTGGGTCATTGAGACACCCACTGGACATCCGAGGGGTCTGTGTAGAGGGGAAGAGAGGACTGGCCGTACTGAGTGAGTTAATACTTTTTGCTAGGAGTAAATCTGGAGAAACCCAAGCGTTTAGTTATCAGTATGCACAGAAAAGTCAAAACTCTCGCTAATATGTATACCAGTCACAGTCCAAGCTGTTAGCAATAGGCGTAAAGAGAAACCGAAGCCCTTGGCAATACGTATGATCAGACAGGTCCAAACACTTAGCAATAAGTACATCTCAAAAAGTCCAAGCCCGTAGCAATAATTCATGTACGTCTGTCCAGAGAATTCCAAGCACACAGCATTATTTCTTGAAAATTCGAAGCTCTT
This sequence comes from Babylonia areolata, assembly GCF_041734735.1. NCBI lineage: Eukaryota > Metazoa > Mollusca > Gastropoda > Neogastropoda > Buccinidae > Babylonia > Babylonia areolata. Next base: position 7,009,177 of record NC_134906.1, on the reverse strand, counting down.
AGAAATAAGTATGTCTGGAAATTCAAACTCAAAGCAATCAGCATGTCTAGAGAAATCCCAAGCTCTTTGAAATCAGTATTTTTCGAGGATTCCAAGAAATTACCAAAAAGCAAGTCTGGAAAAATCTAAGTGAGCCCTTACCTGTATGCACAAAAATCACAAGCTCTTTGAAAAAAAAAAAAAATCGCATGCTAAAGAAAGTTGAAGCCCTTAGCACTTAAGCTGTTAGGAGTCAATATATTCAGATTGTATCAGCAATGTACAGGTCCAAGGCAGACTACACGCTGCTGAAATATACAAAGTGCCCGAGAACACATCATGATAGATGTTCATTTATTTCAAGAAAGTTTATCACACAAGCGCAAGACAGACCATGGTTGCACAGATTCAGAGACTGAGTAAAAAAAAAAAAAAAAAAAAAAAAAAATCACACACACAAACACACACAAAAAAAATTCGTAACAATCAAAAGTCACAAACCAGACACAGCAAAACATATACACACAGACAGACAGCCACACATCCATGAGATAGAAACTGGTAGCACAGGGTGACGAAAGCAAAACACACACACACACACACACACACACACACACACACACACACACACATCCAAAAGATAGAAGCTGTCAGCACAGAGCGACGGAGGAAGCAAAACACACACACACACACACACACACACACACACACACACGAAGACACACCCAGCAGACAGAGAGAAGGAGGGTGGGGGACAAGAGGCGGGGAGGGTGAGGGGGAGAAGGGGTGGAGGGTGCACAGGGCAGCAGCAAAGGAGCGGGGGAGGGTGACTGGCGGTCATCACCTCGTTGAGCCTAGACAGAGAGGTGGTGATTTGGGTAGCGGTCAGAGCAATGAGAGCATTGTCCTGGCTGCTGTGCAAGGACGTGTTGGACACACTGCCAACGTCTCTAAGGTCCAGGCTCTACACACAAACCATCAATCACAGCCACACATCAGTTGGGTTTTTTTTTCTTCTCGTCTCTTTCTGCTACATAGATCTCTCTCTCCGGAATCATCACCATAAAACAACAAAAGAAAGAAAAAAAAAAGGTTAGACTGATTGTATGTGTGAATACAAAACATACCAACAAAACAAAGGGCTCGGAAATCAAAGAAATTAAAAAACGTTGACTTAAAAAAACACAAACAAACAAACAAAAAACAACTACACACACACAACCTTCTGGACTTATTTTTTGAAAAAAACAAACAACTAACGGACATGACAAAATGTGTTGTGATAGCTGGTTCGTGGAAAAAAAAAAGGAAAAAAGCAAATTCACTTTTCCATTTGTTGTACAGGCTTTTTTTTTTTTTTTTTTTTTTCTTTCCGATTCCATTGCAAGGCTTTGCGAGTTGAAACGTTGCGTCTGAAGGTACCTGACGTAGAAACTATGACTCATTTTATCTTTTCACATCAAAGAAGCAGTTTCGACAAGACCAATCGTTAGAGATAAATAGGAAAGCATTGTGAAATAAGAAGGTGAAAATTTTTCGATAAAATAATGTGCTGAAACAAGCCAAGTGCAAAACGAATCTAAATAAAAGACATTTGTAAACACTGTTACATCGTGACAAAATGTATAATAACTATATATATATATATATATATATATATATATATATAGCATGTATATGTGAGTGTGCGTATATGTCTGTGTGTGTGTTGTGCAGGCATGTGCTTCTTGTTGTTTCTGTCTCTCTCTGTTTCTGTGTATGTGGTGCCATCAATACACACTCGAACAGAGGAATTCGTACATGCCCTGTACAAAGAAAGTTCATCCATTCATAATGATAATAATAATCATCATGAGAAGAAGAAGAAGAAGAAGAAGAAGAAGAAGAAGAAGAAGAAGAAGAAGAAGAAGAAGAAGAAGAAAAAGAAGGAGGAGGAGGAGGAGTAGAAGGAGGAGGAGGAGGAGAAGGAGAAGGAGGAGAAGAAGAAGAAGTCCAGTTATCGTGTGAATTCAAAATACTACCATGCAGACCAGTATGAACAAAATGTCCTCAATTTCTAGAGTGTAATACCTGGACACATGCAGTTTTTGTGATGGCAACACACCAGGGAAAAATCATAGTGAAGTGCATTTTTTACACGAAAAAAGTGTCAAACAACTAATTCCTAAGTGGCATTTTTCAGAAAAAATCTTAATCAAGACAACGTGTAGGTTTTGTGATATAGCGAGGAACAATTCCATATTCTAGGTAACCTTTTCTTTTCAAAACAGTAGTTAGAAGAGAAAAAAAAATAGAGATGTTTATAGCAAGAGAGAAGAAACATCTTTTCCAATCACCATTTTCCATATAACGTTAAAAAAACACAACAAAAAAACAGTTTGTAGAGAAAGAAAGGAAAATAAAGTGATGTTTATAGCAAGAGAGGAAAAACCTTTTTTTTTCAAATCACCTTATTCCAGATAACGTTTTCAAAACAGCAATTAGAAGAAAAGGAAGGAAAAAAAAGGGATGTTTAGAGCAAGAAAGGAGAAACCTTTTTTTTTTCAAATCATAATATTCCAGATAATGTTTTCAAAACAACAGTTGGAAGAGAAAGAAAGGAAAATAAAGAGATGTTTACAGCAAAAGAGAAGAAACATTATTTTTCCAATCACCATGTTCCAGATAACGTTTTTAAAACAGTGTTAGAAGAGAAAGAAAGGAAAATAAAGGGATGTTTAGAGCAAGAAAGGAGAAAACTTTTTTTTTTCCAATCACCATATTCCCGATAAAGTTTTCAAAACAGCAATTACAACTAACGGACATGACAAAATGTGTTGTGACAGCTGGTTCGTGGGGAAAAAAAAAGGAAAAAGCAAATTCACTTTTCCATTTGTTGTACAGGCTTTTTTTTTCTTTCCTATTCCATTGCAAGGCTTTGCAAGTTGAAACGTTGAAACAAAGAAAGGAAAATAAAGGGATGTTTAGAGCAAGAAAGGAGAAACATTTTTTTTTTTCCAATCACCATATTCCAGATAACGTTTTTAAAACAGCAATTAGAACAGAAAGAAAGGAAAATAAAGAGATGTTTAGAGCAAGAGAGGAGAAACATTTTTCCAATCACCATGTTCCAGATAACGTTTTTAAAACAGCAATTAGAACAGAAAGAAAGGAAAATAAAGTGATGTTTACAGCAAGAGAGGAAAAACGTTTTTCCAATCACCATGTTCCAGATAACGTTTTCAAAACAACAGTTAGAAGAGAAAGAAAGGAAAATAAAGAGATGTTTATAGCAAGAAGAGGAGAAACATTTTTTTTCCAATCACCATATTCCAGATAACGCTTTGAAAACAGTGGTTAGAAGAGAAATAAAATAAAATAAAAAAGGTGTGTATAGCAAAAGAAGTGAAACAAACAGAAAAAGGCACCCCCCAAAAAAACAACAACAACAAAACCTCCCCCCACAAAAAACAAACAAACAAACAACGAACTAAAAGGCGTCGACTTCTGGCTTTATCAGAGGTACGTCTGGAGTGAAAGCCTTAAGTCATATATGCACTAGATCCGTATAAAGCCCTCCAAAAAAACCAACAAAGCAGCAGAAAACCAGCAACAGAAGCCCACCTGCACACTGGACGTGTCGCTGTGAGCACTGGGATCTCGCCGACGTTTGCTGCTTCCGCGTCGAAGAAAACTGGAACCACAAATGAAAAGGTTCACACACACACACACACACACACACACACACACGCAAGCACACACACACACACACACACACACACACACACACACGCAAGCACGCATACACATACAAGCGCGCGCGCACACACACACACACACACACACGCACACACACACACACGCACGCACACACACGCACGCACGCAAGCACGCATACACATACAAGCACACACACACACACACGTGTGCGCGCGCACATATACAAAACAAAACACAAAAAACACACGCACACACACACACACACACAAACCACACGCGCGCGCGCACACACACACACACTCCCCCCCAAAAAAACAACAACACAAAAACAACCCAAAAAACACACACGCACACGCGCACACTCAAACCAACCCACCTATCCACCCACCCCACGCACACACACACAAGAAACTTGCACACACACAAAGACACACGCACACAACTGTAAGCATACATATGTGAAGGTCATTTGCATATCCGTGCCACTTGTCCTAATTATTCACGTCACCTGTGACCCCCGTCCATGTTGTCGTCGGAGTGCTCAGAGTCCAGGCTTTGGTTGGACCGTGCGGTGGACGAGGTCCTCATGGCGCCCATAAAGCGTTGGAAGAGGGAGGGGGGTCTCTGTTACAGGAACACACACACACACACACACACACACACACACACATACACCACACCACACACACACACACACACACACACACACACCACACACACAGGTGTTTAACAGTCAATGGAATTGATTCAGCTACACACACACACACACACACACTTGGACATCAAAGACACACACACACACACACACACACACACACACTCACACACACATTGGGAAACCTAGATACTGACGCGAAGGATCTTTTCCAATGGACCTTTCTTTGGCACTGCTAGCCAGGGGATTCTCTTTAGGCACTGCTAGCCAATGGACCTTACTTTGGCACTGCTAGCCAGGGGATTCTCTTTAGGCACTGCTAGCCAGTAGACCTTTCTTTGGCACTGCTAGCCAATGGACCTTTCTTTGGCACTGCTAGCCAGGGGATTCTCTTTAGGCACTGCTAGCCAATGGACCTTTCTTTGGCACTGCTAGCCAATGGACCTTTCTTTGGCACTGCTAGCCAATGGACCTTTCTTTGGCACTGCTAGCCAATGGACCTTTCTTTGGCACTGCTAGCCAATGGACTTTTCTTTGGCACTGCTAGCCAGGGGATTCTCTTTCGGCACTGCTAGCCAATGGACCTTTCTTTGGTACTGCTGTCCAGTGGACCTTTCTTTGGCACTGCTAGCCAGGGGATTTTCTTTAGGCACTGCTAGCCAATGGACCTTTCTTTGGCACTGCTAGCCAATGGGACCTTTCTTTGGCACTGCTAGCCAGGGGATTCTCTTTAGGCACTGCTAGCCAATGGACCTTTCTTTGGCACTGCTAGCCAATGGACCTTTCTTTGGCACTGCTAGCCAGGGGATTCTCTTTAGGCACTGCTAGCCAATGGACCTTTCTTTGGCACTGCTAGCCAGGGGATTCTCTTTAGGCACTGCTAGCCAATGGACCTTTCTTTGGCACTGCTAGCCAATGGACCTTTCTTTGGCACTGCTAGCCAATGGACCTTTCTTTGGCACTGCTAGCCAGGGGATTCTCTTCAGGCACTGCTAGCCAATGGACCTTTCTTTGGCACTGCTTGCCAGCGGAATGTTTTCAGCACTTAGAGCCATTGGACTTTAGTAAGCACTGCTAGCCAATGAGCGTTTTTTTTTCTCGGCACTGCTAGCCAGTGGAATTATTTTAGGCACTGCTCGACAGTGGGCTTCAGGACTCATCACATTGTCACTCAAGGATTGAGATTTTAGGCATGGACATACGTTCTTCATATCTGCCCGTGGACAAAGAGAAGAGAGACAGGGATAGAGAGAGGGAGAGAGAGAGAGAGAGAGAGAGAGAGAGAGAGAGAGAGAGCGAGGGGGGAGAGAGAGAGATAGAGAAAGTGAGGGGGAGACAGAGACAGAGAGAGAGAGAGAGAAAGAGAGGAGGAGACAGAGAGAGAGACAGACAGCCAGACAGAGTGAGAGAGGGAGAGAAAGAGAGAGGGGAACAGAGACAGAGACAGAGAGAGAGAGAGAAAGAGAGGGAGAAACAGAGACAGAGACAGACAGAGAGAGAGGGGGGGGAACAGAGACAGACAGACAGACAACAGACACACACACACACACACACACACACACACACAGAGAAAGAGAAGGGGAAACAGAGAGAGACAGAGTGAGAGATTCTGGTTTGGAGCAAGTTCAGACTCTCTTTGATGACCACTGAATGGGCACGGGATCCGATTCAAAACTGGACAACACCTAGATAGTGATACACGAAAAACAGGCCTCTCTTCCTGTGCTGGAAGTGAAAACCGATTTCTGTCAAACCTCAGTTACCGTAATTCTGACGTGTCTATCCACCCAACGATAGATTAAAAAACAAACAAACAACCAACAACAACAACAACAACAAAAGATATGAATAGGTAAATATATGACAAGGCAGCTAAGTAAATAACATACTTAGATATAATACCTGGCTGACTGATTAATTGACGATCATGTTGTATATAACCTATATGGAGTGGGGCTGTTTGAAAAAAAAGTTGCACGCAACTGCATATAACAATAATAATAATAAATGCTGACTTATATACCGCAGTACCCCCATCACAGATGGGTCTCACCACGCTTTACAATAAAATAGAAAAAAATTAAGACTAACTGACGTAAAAACAATATATACAAATTCAACACAGTATTTGTATTTTGTATTTGTATTCCTTTTTATCACAACAGATTTCTCTGTGTGAAATTCGGGCTGCTCTCCTCAGGGAGAGCGCGTCGCTACACTACAGCGCCACCCATTTTTTTAAATTTTTTTCCTGCGTGCAGTTTTATTTGTTTTTCCTGTCGAAGTGGATTTTTCTACAGAATTTTGCCAGGAACAACCCTTCTGTTGCCGTGGGTTCTTTTACGTGCGCTAGGTGCATGCTGCACACGGGACCTCGGTTTATCGTCTCATCCGAATGACTAGCGTCCAGACCACCAATCAAGGTCTAATGGAGGGGGAGAAAATATCGGCGGCTGAGCCGTGATTAGAACCAGCGCCCTCAGATTCTCTCGCTTCTTAGGCGGACGCGTTACCTCTAGGCCACCACTCCACTCTCACAAGACACTGGTTATAAGACTGAGTGATATAAAAACATGTAAATCAACACAGGCACCATCACAGTCCCAAATCACACAGGCACCATCACAGTCCCAAATCACACAGGCACCATCACAGTCCCAAATCACACAGGTGCAAATCACAGGAAAAACAGAGCACATCACATTCGTCATTGTAACAACTAGATAAATAAATAAAAACAAAACAGAACACAATAAACACCATATCTATCATTTTCGAAAATAATGAATAGTATCCTTGTCTAACTAACTAACAAACTAACTCACTAACAATAATATCCATTATGACGTACATATAATCTATACAGTGGGACTAGACGAATAAAAAGCACACAAATGCTAATCTAGTATCTTTGAAAATAAATGATTGTGTCTTCGTCAAACTTACTAATTGACTTTTCCAGCTATCTATTATGTGGCATTTATCTAAAAATCGGACCACACTGCTAACCAGCTAGCTAACCAACCAACCAACCAAACAAAAATCTAACCAACTAGCTGACTAACTAGACAGCTAGCTAGCTAACCAAATAACTAAGTCACTAACCAACCCACCAACCAACAAGTCAAAAGAAAGAGAAAAGCTACAGATGGGCGAAGTGAGCAAAAGGCGAACGACGAACCAGACAACCAACCAACCAGCCAACCAATCAGTCTATCAGATAACCGATTAATCAGTCAGCTAGTGCAATACTACGCTAATCCGATCAACATTTAGACAATGAAATCATCAAGACGTCTTTGGCAGAATGACCAAGCATGTTAAAACAAAAGATAAGTTAACTATTTAAAAAAAAAAAAAAGTAAGCAAAGGCACAAAAACCTACAAGTAAATAGGAAATGTGCAAGGCACAACAAAGAAAAAAAG
>NC_134906.1:6991418-6996418 GCF_041734735.1 Babylonia areolata | reverse complement strand
CTGAAGGTGGAGCTGGCAGACTGACTGGCCTTGTAGGCCTTCCAGTTCTCGGCGATCAGCAGTCCTGAGTAGATCTTGCCCACTGTCATCTTCCCTTCGTCCAGTTCTGTGCAACACAACACCACCACCTCTCATATCACCATCACCATCATCATCATCATCATCATCACACACACACACACATGTACATACAGACACACAACACACGTGTACAGACAGACAGACACAAACAAACGGCCCCTCCCTCAATCCCCACCCCTACAAAAACAAAACAAAACAAAAAAACAAAACAAAAAAACCAAAAACAAACAACAACAACAACAACAACAAAAAAACCGAAAAAAAGACCCCCCCCAAAAAAAACACAACAACAAACAAACAACAAAAAACAAAACAAACACACACACACACACACACACACACACACACACACACACACACACACAACAAAACACAAAATAAAACAATGTCCGTGCATGTATACATGCGCATGCATTGGAACGAAGACACATACGATGAGTGCAGACATTCATAGTAATGTCCGCATGCATAAACACACACACACACACACACACACACACACACACACACACACACACACACACACACACACACACACACACACACAGATTAAGAGAAATTACATTTAATTCCATCTTTAAAATGTATTCAAAGGTTGTTGTATAATGAAATGTTATCTTTTCGCATTCAGACCATTTGTTCCATTGGTTAGTCAGTTAATAATGCATAATTCGGGTTTTTCAATGTCCAGTATAACTTTTTTTGGCGATGAGACGTTAAACAGAATGGAACACACACACACACACACACACACACACACACACACACACACACACACACACACACCACACACATACACGATTTCTATACAAAATTCAGAGAGATACTGAATGTCAGTTTTCAGCTGTAAGATCAGGAGGAAGGTGGCAGAATGGTTAAGACGCTCAGCTGCCAATACAGAGAGTCCGTGAAGGTGTGGGTTCGAATCCCGCTCTCGCCCTTTCTCCTACGTTTGACTGGAAAATCAAACTGAGCGTCTAGTCTTTCGGATGAGACGATAAACCGAGGTCCCGTGTGCAGCACGCACTTGGCGCACTGAAAAAGAACCCATGGCAACGAGAGTGTTGTCCTCTGGCGAAATTACGTAAAATGAAATCCACTTTCATAGGTACACAAATATGTAAGCATGCACTCAAGGCCTGACTAAGCGCGTTGGGTTATGCTGCTGGTCAGGCATCTGCTCAACAGATGTGGTGTAGCGTGTATGGATTTGTCCGAACGCAGTGACGCCTCCTTGAGAAAGTGAAACTGAAACTGAAACTGAAGCTGTGAGATCAGTCACTGCTGTGACTCCTTGCCATTGAACTTCCCAGTCATACATTATTGTATTATTTTCTATCAGATTGTTCTGTATTGTATCACATTATGTCACAACAGGCTTTCTCTGTCTGGAATTCGGGCTGCTCTCCGCGGGGAGAGCGCGTCGCCACATTGCAGCGCCACATATCTCCCACCTTTTGTCGTCTGAAAGTGGATTTTTCTGCTCCTGTCCAATCGTTTGTGGGTTTTTTTTGGTGTTTTTTTTCTCTTCTTTTTTTTCTCAGAATTTTGCCATGGGCAGATCTCTTATTGCCCTGGGTTCTTTTACGAGCGTTTGATTTATCGTCACATTCGAATGACTAGCGTCCAGTCCACTGCTCTGAGACTAATGGAGGAGGAGACAATTCTGGCTAGTGTGGGATTCGGTTCTGCAAGTTCAGATTCTCTCGCTTCCTACACGGACATGTTGTTGTTGTTGTTCTTTTTCTTCTTCTTCTTCTTTTTTTTTTTATTATTATTGCTGTTGTTGTCGTCATTATATGATTATCATTATCATCATCATCATCATTATTCAGTATTTTAATTTCATTTCATTTCATGTTCCCTCGAGGCCTGACTGAACGCGTTGGGTTACTCTGCTGGTCACACATCTACTTAGCCGTAGCGGATGTGGTGCAGCGTATAACTGTCATGGAATTGTCGCCACGTAGCAGCAACTGAACGGAACGGAACAGAACGGAGCTGAGCTAAAGAGTGAGCGCGAGGCCAGGGGTGCAGCCACTGACCTTCATTGCCCGGCATCAGCAGGTCCAACATCTTCCGGCCCTGCACTGACCACAGGCGGCGTATCGTCTCCCGCATCTCGTCATCTAGCTTGTCCATCTCCTCCGCTGCAAAAGAAAGAAAATAATGGGGTCAGGGGGACACCTCAAGAATGAACAACAACAAAACAACAACCCCAACCCCATACCCCACGAAAACAGAGTATGGCTGCCTACATAGCAAGGTCATACACGTAAAAGCCCTGTGTACGAGTGAACATGGGAGTCGAAGCCCACAAACGAAGGAGAAGAAGAAGGAGAAGAAGGAGAAGAAGAAGGAGAAGGAGAAGGAGAAGGAGGAGGAGGAGGAGAAGAAGAAGAAGAAGAAGAAGGAGGAGGAGGAGGAGGAGGAGGAGAAGAAGAAGAACAAGAAGAACAAGAAGAAGAAGAAGAAGAAACAAAACCTAAAGATTGACACCACAGGGACATTCGATAACAAACATTCAAAACAAAATCTAAAGACTGTCACCATACGGACATCTCGTCACAAACAATCAAGACAAAATCTGAAGATTGATATCACAGGGACACCTCATCACAAACAATCAAAGTAAAAACTTCAGACTGACACCATGTGGACATTTGGTCACCCTTGCTGTAGTTATTAAAAATAAAGGTCTGGTGGGGGTAAGGGTCGAAATCGAAATCTTGAATGACGGGATAAAATATCTGACAAGGTACTGTATAAAATGCACACGTAACATGAAATTTCATCGACTTGAGTCAACTAAAACATCACCGACCATTCACGTAAAAGTGACCACTTCTTTTTCACGTGTGGGCTGCAACTCCCGCGTTCACTCGTATGTACACAAGTGGGCTTTTACGTGTATGATCGTTTTTACCCCGCTAAGTAGGCAGCCATACTATGTTTTCGGGGGTGTGCATGCTGAGTATATTCTTGTTTCCATAACCCACCGGGCGCTGACATGGATCACAGGATCTTTAACGTGCGTATTTGATCTTCTGCTTGTGTATACACACGAAGAGGGTTCAGGCACAAGCAGGTCTGCACATGTTTATCCTGGTAGATCGGAAAAATCTCCACCCTTTACCCACCAGGCGCCGTTACCAAGATTCGAACCCGGGACCCACACATTGAAAGTCCAACGCTTTAACCACTCAGCTGTTGCACCCGTCGTGACCAATCCAAAAAAAAAAAAAAAAAAAAAGAAAAAAAAAGAATGCACTGTAAGCATATGAATTAATCAAACCAAGGGAACAGCGAGTGTGAACTAGCAAACACGTGGTTCCTCACGTGGTCCTGTCTTGATCATGAGGGACTCTCGTATCAAGGCGAAGAGCGTGGTGGTGAAGTGGACCGTGCCGTCCTCCGCCACAGGCATGTTCATCCTCACCAGTTTCTGAAGAACGCATCAATCGCATGGTCACGATGCATAAAGCACATACTAAAACACATATACAATGGTCACAGTACACAAATACACATGGAAATACTAATACAATGGTCACCGTAGTGACACACATAGTGACATCACTATAATGGTCACATTAAACAAACACACACAAAGTATAACTACGTTATACTGCTAAAGAGACAAACGCTTTGAAATAAGCCAACAGACAGTAACAAGTTGAACAACAACAACAACAACATCTACTGCACCTACTGCTCCCACTCTTAATACTACAACCATCAGTACTACTACTAGCAATAGCAACAATCACCATCATCATCATAACAATAATAAAGTACTATACTTAATTACTCTGAATTTCTTCGATTCTTTTGAACCTTTGAATCATCAGAATCTTTATATTTCTTCGAATCTTTCGAATTTTAAAAAAAATTCTTGGAATCTTTGAATTCCATATCTTTAGAATCTTTGAACTTCTTTGAACCTTTTGAATATTTGAATTTCTTCGAATCTTTTGAATTTCTTTGAATCCTTAGAATCTTTCAGTCTCTTTGAATCTTTGATTTTTTTTAAAGGTTTTTAATCTTTTAATTTCTTGGAATCTTTTGAACTTTTGAATCTTTAAAATGTTTGAATTTCTTTGAATCTTTGAACCTGTGAATTTCTTTGAATCTGTGAATTTCTTTGAATCTTTAAATTTCTTGGTATCTTTAAATTTATTGGTATCTTTGAATTTCTTGAACCTTTGTATCTTGAGAGGTTTTGTATTTCTTGGAATATCTGAATTTCTTGGAAACTCTGAATCTCTTTAAAACTTTGAATTTCTTGGAATCTTTGTATCTCTTTAAAACTTTGAATTTCTTGAAATCTCTTGAAGCGTGTTGAATGTCGGAGAGTGCGACGCTCACCCGGTAGGCCAGACGGTAGGGGCATTTCTTCCCGAAGCCTACAGGCGGCTCCATGTCCCTCAGCAGATCGTACATGTCCGTGTAGTGAATCCGGCCCCTGGGAACACACCATTAGTCACCACTCCGTGTAGTACAATCCATACAACACTGCAGGTAACGATGATGATACTGTCGCTTATGATGATGAGGAGGATGAGGATGCCAATAATGATGATATACTACTACTACTACTACTACTACTACTACTACTACTACTGCTAATGACGATAATGATAATACTAATAATGATTATAATAATGATAATGATGATGATGATGATGATGATGATGATAATAATAAAAAAAAAATCATTATTAAAGGAGAAGAAGAAGAAGAAGAAGAAGAAGAAGAAGAAGAAGAAGAAGAAGAAGAATGAGGATGATAATAATAACAACAACAATGATAATAATAATAATAATAATAATAATAATAATAATAATGATGATGATGATACTAAAAATCCAATTTACAGAGCGTCTTTCCATGTAAGACATGATCAGCTGCACTGTACA
>NC_134906.1:6971418-6978918 GCF_041734735.1 Babylonia areolata | reverse complement strand
TGACAACACCACCTCATCTGATCTGTTAATGATGACACCACCTCAGCTGATCTGTTAACGATGACAACACCACCTCAGCTGATCTGTTAACGATGACAACACCACCTCAGTTGATCTGTTAACGATGACAACACCACCTCATCTGATCTGTTAACGATGACAACACCTCATCTGATCTGTTAACGATGACAACACCATCTCAGCTGATCTGTTAACGATGACAGCACCATCTCAGCACCTCTGCCACGGTGTAAAGGGGCACGGATCACTGCTCCCCCCCCAAAAAAAAAACAACAACAAAAAACAAAACAAAAAACAACAACACGAAACAGTCCTCTGCTCCATCATGAAAACAACAACAACAACAACAACAACAGAACAGAACTCTACCGAAGCAGGAGAATAACCACACAACACTCTAGCATAAACAAACAAACAAACAAAAAAATAAAGCAGCAGCAACAATAACAACAAACAAACAAACGAACGAAGACAATGAACTAATTACACTTTCCAATGTGCTGCAACACAACATAAACAGCATTACGCCCAACTTAAAACACACAGACACACACACACACACACACACACACACACACACACACACACACACACACACACACACACACACACACACACACACACACACAATCTTACAAAACGACACCGATGAATCTGCACTAATCGGAAAAAAAAAGCACACCAACAACTGTGGAGTGAGGCCGTATCGAGCAGTATCACTCCTACAATACAATAAGTAGTAACAAAACAACACAGAATAAAGGCACTGAAAAACTGAAGGGAGGAAATACAGAATTCCATATCGTGCACAACAGCAAATCGACAAGGTAAAAAAAAATAACAACAACCAAACATCAACGACAACCACGGCGTGAACTCAAACGAAGGGCACTCCACACACACAAACGGGCACCAGGAATCACAACAGCCAACAGCTCAGGACCAGGCAGCAGAACAAGGCTAGAGCACACGCCGGACACAGCACGCCTGTGCATCCACCCATCCATCCATCCACCCATCCACCCATCCATCCACCCATCCAACCTTCCCGAACGCCGCCAGTTTGAGGAGGAACTCGAGGGTGTAGAGAGCAGTGAAGACGATGTTGATGATGTGTAGGATGGTGCCTATCTCCTTCTCCTCCTCTGTCGTGTTGGTCGGGTCTATCGGCTGAAACTGAACACAGGCAGCAGCGCGTGAAAGCCACCGCACGTGCAATAGCAATCATCACCAGAAAGAAAACAAACAACAACGACAAAAACAGAAAGAAAAAAAAAAAAAAAGCCGAAACACAGGTGAGAATTATGTCTAAGATCTATAAGACAGGGAGCAGACAAGTGGACAATTTATTTCCTTTCCAGATGCTCTGGAGAAAAGAGGCTGAAAGAAGATAACAATTAGCAAAACTTTAGAAAAAAAAGGAAGAGAGAGCCGGGGTGCCGTTTTATGCCAGCAGAAATGTCAGATCACTGAGTCATACATTTTCCAAGCATGACTGATAAAAGAAGAAAATTCAGAGCTAAAAAAACAAACAAACAAAAAACAAAAAACAACAACCCATGATTCTGACGTCACACCTGCAATAGCCACCATAAAAAACTGAAAGAAATTATAACACAACCACCAATCAATGTTAGTAAAATAATCAAGCGGTTAGCGCCCCAACAAAGCTGTGAATAGGTTCGCCCCATGCCACAAACTTTCAAAAAGACAAAAGCACGTGCGAACCGTGACGGTACATTCCGCAGTAGTGACAGTCGTCCCTGACATACTCTGTATGCACTGTGGTTTAAATAAGCGGAGGCAACGGACCGCCCCTTGGAGCATCCCTTTGGCGGCAACCCCAACCAGCAGAAGGAAAAACACAGTAGGGAGGGTGTGCAGACCCACATGCGCGTCTCCATTTCCTTTTTCCAGGTCACCGAAAGACTTAAATTACGTCGTGGAAATCGCTGTGAATATTTTTTGCAAGTTTACAAGGTATATTAGGTTTCATAATTATAGCCATTATTTGCCTTACTCTTCTATATTTACTTTGAGCGTGTTGCTTGTCATATATGTCATTACGTAATCGAACTGATCCATTAATAGACTGTCGAAACGTTGCCCGAACAAAAGCAGTGCAAACTCAGCCAGTTACGGTAGTGGGCTGCCCGTGTCATCATGTGACCTACTTCTCGCACTGCGAGCGACGAAAAGTTCGCTACGAAAGCGGGCTGCACACCATCCCTAAAGACAGGCGAGCGGAAGGCGGAGAAAACCGGAGTGAAGAAAAATGACGTCACTCATCAACTGTTTGGGTCCCCATCAGCCATGAGCAAGGAAATCTCACTGGTCAATTTCAACACTGCAGCAACCAGATATCATTTGTTTTGTACTATGTGTTATGGAAAATAGCTTGCTGTTACCTTAACTCTCTCCATACGAACGGCGAAAGAGACGACGTTAACAGCGTTTCACCCCAATTACCATCATCAAAATATTGCAAGCGGAAGGCTCTTATACTGAAGAGGTGAATGTTGACAAAGAATACCACAATTCTGACGACGGAAGCTAAAGGTTGGGTCATTCAGACACCCACTGGACATCCCAGGGGTCTGTGTAGAGGAGAAGAGAGGACTGGCCGTACTGAGTGAGTTAAAACTCTCTCTTTCTCTCTGTGTGTGTGTGTGTGTGTGTGTGTGTGTCCTTCAAATGAACATGACCCAACACTTTGCCTCTCGTAGAGAAATCTCACAAATGAAGTCATTCATTTTACCGGCTTTCCAAACAGTTTTTGTAAATTAATATCCTGCAAGCAATGCCTTTGAAATTCGATTGACGGTGTGCGAAACTATCCATGAACAGAGCTGGACAAAACCTAAAAACCTTCCTAGCTGATTTCTACACTGTTGATGAGCAAGACGTCAAAAACAAACAAACCCCAAACCCCACCCCCAGGCTTCCAGAAGAAAAAGAAGAAAAAAAAGAAGAAAAAAGAAGAAGAAGAAATCCTGAAACAAGCAATGCATGAAAACACTTGCAATCCCTCCATGGTTCATTCCTCACCGGAGTGTGGGGGAGGTTCTTACCGTGAAGCCAAAACAAAACATCTTCAAAAGGCACTCGATGGTAAACAAGGCTGCGAAGGTGGCATTGAGATATTTCAAAATTCTCCAGTACTCATCTGTCTGGCCGTCATACTGCAAAGGACAGACAGACAGACACACACACACACCTCAAAACCATCCACTATCTGAAAAGAACAGACAGACATACACCACAAAACCACCCACTATCTGAAAAAGGACAGACACACACACACCACAAAGTCATCCACTATCTGAAAAGGACAGGCAGACAGACAGACACACACCACAAAGTCATCCACTATCTGAAAAGGACAGGCAGACAGACACTCACACACACACCACAAAGTCATCCACTGTCTGAAAAGGACAGACAGACAGACAGACAGACACAGACCACAAAGTCATCCACTATCTGAAAAGGACAGACAGACAGACAGACACACACCACAAAACCATCCACTATCTGAAAAGGACAGACACACACACACCACAAAGTCATCCAATATGTGAAAAAGGACAGACACACACCACAAAACCATCCACTATCTGAAAAGGACAGACACACACACAAACACACCTCAAAACCATCCGCTATCTGAAAAGGACAGACAGACACACACCACAAAGTCATCCACTATCTGAAAAGGACAGACAGACACACATCACAAAGTCATCCACTATCTGAAAAGGACAGACACACACACACACCACAAAGTCATCCACTATCTGAAAAGGACAGACACACACACTCCACAAAACCATCCACTATCTGAAAAGGACAGACCCCCCCAAAAAAACAAACAAACAACCATCCACTATCTGAAAAGGACAGACACACACACACACCACAAAACCATCCACTATCTGAAAAGGACAGACCCCCCCCCGCCCCCCACAAAACCACCCACTATCTGAAAAGGACAGAAAAACACACACACCACAAAACCATCCACTATCTGAAAAGGACAGAACCCCCCCCCCCTCCTCCCCCTCAAAACCATCCACTATCTGAAAAGGACAGACACACACACCCCACAAAACCATCCACTATCTGAAAAGGACAGACAAACAGACACCACAAAGTCATCCACTGTCTGAAAAGGGCAGACAGATACACACCACAAAGTCATCCACTATCTGAAAAGGGCAGACAGACACACATCACAAAGTCATCCACTATCTGAAAAGGACAGACACACACACACACCACAAAGTCATCCACTATCTGAAAAGGACAGACACACACACTCCACAAAACCATCCACTATCTGAAAAGGACAGTTCCCCCCCCCCCCCACACACACACAAAACCATCCACTATCTGAAAAGGACACACACACACACACACACCACAAAACCATCCACTATCTGAAAAGGACAGACACACACCCCCCACAAAACCATCCACTATCTGAAAAGGACAGACAAACAGACACCACAAAGTCATCCACTGTCTGAAAAGGGCAGACAGATACACACCACAAAGTCATCCACTGTCTGAAAAGGACAGACAGACAGACACACCACAAATCATCCACCATCTGAAAAGGACAGACACACATCACAAAACCATCCACTATCTGAAAAGGACAGTCACACACCCAACACAGTCATCCACTATCTGAAAAGGACAGACAGACACACACCACAAAACCATCCACTATCTGAAAAGGACAGACACATACACACACCCTACAAAACCATCCACTATCTGAAAAGGACAGACAGACACACAACACATAACCATCCACCATCATCAGTTCAAAAGGTTAGACATGCCAAAGGTCCCACAGTCCTTTTACGGCCATCGGGGCAGTGAATCCACATCCACTGTGTCCAGGGTTCAGCACAGGAAGGCAGTGAATCCACATCCACTGTGTCCAGGGTTCAGCACAGGAAGGCAGTGAATCCACATCCCACTGTGTCTTGGGTTCAGCACAGGAAGGCAGTGAATCCACATCCACTGTGTCCAGGGTTCAGCACAGGAAGGTAGTGAATCCACATCCACCCACTGTGTCTTGGGTTCAGCACAGGAAGGCAGTGAATCCACATCCACTGTGTCTTGGGTTCAGCACAGGAATTCAGTGAATCCACATCCACCCACTGTGTCTTGGGTTCAGCACAGGAAGGCAGTGAATCCACATCCACTGTGTCCAGGGTTCAGCACAGGAAGGCAGTGAATCCACATCCACTGTGGTCCAGGGTTCAGCACAGGAAGGCAGTGAATCCACATCCACTGTGTCCAGGGTTCAGCACAGGAAGGCAGTGAATCCACATCCACTGTGTCCAGGGTTCAGCACAGGAAGGCAGTGAATCCACATCCACTGTGTCTTGGGTTCAGCACAGGAAGGCAGTGAATCCACATCCACTGTGGTCCAGGGTTCAGCACAGGAAGGCAGTGAATCCACATCCACTGTGTCCAGGGTTCAGCACAGGAAGGCAGTGAATCCACATCCACTGTGTCCAGGGTTCAGCACAGGAAGGCAGTGAATCCACATCCACTGTGTCTTGGGTTCAGCACAGGAAGGCAGTGAATCCACATCCACTGTGGTCTTGGGTTCAGCACAGGAAGGCAGTGAATCCACATCCACTGTGTCTTGGGTTCAGCACAGGAAGGCAGTGAATCCACATCCACTGTGTCCAGGGTTCAGCACAGGAATGCAGTGAATCCACATCCACCCACTGTGTCTTGGGTTCAGCACAGGAAGGCAGTGAATCCACATCCACTGTGTCCAGGGTTCAGCACAGGAAGGCAGTGAATCCACATCCACTGTGGTCTTGGGTTCAGCACAGGAAGGCAGTGAATCCACATCCACTGTGTCCAGGGTTCAGCACAGGAAGGCAGTGAATCCACATTCCACTGTGTCTTGGGTTCAGCACAGGAAGGCAGTGAATCCACATCCACTGTGTCTTGGGTTCAGCACAGGAAGGCAGTGAATCCACATCCACCCACTGTGTTTTGGGTTCAGCACAGGAAGGCAGTGAATCCACATCCACTGTGGTCTTGGGTTCAGCACAGGAAGGCAGTGAATCCACATCCACTGAGTCCAGGGTTCAGCACAAGAAGGCAGTGAATCCACATCCACTGTGTCTTAGGTTCAGCACATGAAGGCAGTGAATCCACATCCACTGTGTCTTGGGTTCAGCACAGGAAGGCAGTGAATCCACATCCACTGTGTCCAGGGTTCAGCACAAGAAGGCAGCGAATCCACATCCACTGTGTCTTAGGTTCAGCACAGGAAGGCAGTGAACCCACATTCCACTGTGTCTTGGGTTCAGCACAGGAAGGCAGTGAATCCACATCCACTGTGTCCAGGGTTCAGCACAGGAAGGCAGTGAATCCACATCCACTGTGTCTTGGGTTCAGCACAGGAAGGCAGTGAATCCACATCCACTGTGTCTTGGGTTCAGCACAGGAAGGCAGTGAATCCACATCCACTGTGTCCAGGGTTCAGCACAGGAAGGTGGGGCCCAGTCCTGTCCTTCCGTCGCTTTAACCTCCCCCAATCAAAAGCCAGGTAACCCATTCACACCTGGGTGGAGTGAGGAAAATCGGAGTAAACAGCCCTTCCCAAGGACACAACACCATGCCGAAACGGGGCCTGGAACCCTGATCACTGGTGAGCAGTGAGCGGCTCAGAAGAACACTGCTGAGCAGTGAGTGGCTCAGAAGACCACTGGTGAGCAGTGAGTGGCTGAGAAGACCACTGGTGAGCAGAAGACCACTGCTGAGCAGTGAGTGGATCGTAAGACCACTGGAGAACGGACAACCACTGGTGAGCAGTGAGTGGCTCGGAAGACCACTGGTGAGCAGTGAGTGGATCATAAGACCACTGGTGAACAGAAGACCACTTGCGAGCAGTGAGTGGCTCAGAAAACCACTGGTGAGCAGTGAGTGGCTCAGAAGACCACTGGTGAGCAGTGAGTGGATCAGAAGTTCACTGGTGAGCACTGATTGGCTCAGAAGACCAGTGGTGAGCAGTGAGTGGATCAGAAGTCTACTGGTGAGCAGTGAGTGGATCATAAGACCACTGGTGAACAGAAGACCACTTGTGAGCAGTGAGTGGCTCAGAAGACCACTGCTGAGCAGTGAGTGGATCAGAAGTCCAACCCCTGACTGAATCTGCTGCGGTGCCTCCAGTCTGCTTCAACTTTAACAGCAACAAGGACAGTTCCTGTGTTGACGCCTTTGTCCACCATTGTTTCTATAGACCCTTTAAGATTGGAGGGAGGAGGTAGGAGAAAGAGGAGAGAGGAGGGAGGAGAGAGGAGGGAGAATAGAGGGTGGGTGACAATAATTCCCAGAGACCGTGTGTGGTTGCAGGGAGGAGGGGGGGGGGAAGAGATGATCGTTTCTTCAGACCCTGTACGGATGTGAGAAGGGAGGGAGGTACGGAATAAGGGAGAT
>NC_134906.1:6961418-6968918 GCF_041734735.1 Babylonia areolata | reverse complement strand
AAGTGATATTAGTCACCGCAGGCAACCTGCTCTTGGCTTAAAGAATAGAAGGTAAAAAAAAAAAGTAAGTAAAACAGGTAATCCAAATTGGTTAATAATTGAACAGAACAGCAGAATGAAATGTGTCAGTAAAATTGTTCAACAAATCAGGTGAATAAAAGTAGGTGATTAAAACAGTCAAATAATATATGTCAATTGAAATTGTTAAATAAATATGGTCAATGGAATCGGTTAATAAAACAGGTAAATAATAAAAAATTGTGCCGATAAAATTGTTTAATAAAGAAGGTCAATAAAACAGGTTAATAAAACAGCGAAAAGAAAATCTTTCAATAATACAGGTCAATAAATAGTGCTGTAAAACATAAGAGAAAAAAGACTTTTTTTCCCAACAAAGATGACTAAATGCATCGTTGATTATATATATAAAAACAAACAAACAAACAAACAAAACAAAACAAAAAACAAAAAAACAAAAACAAAAAAAACTTCCTGGATTTTAATTCTCAATTTCATATAACTCACATAAGCCCCATTAATTGAAAATACAAACTTCAATTCTAACTTTGAAAATTGTAAAAAAAAAAAAAAAAAAAAAAAAAAAAAAAAAAAAAAAAGAAACCAAGAGGAAAAAAAGAAGTTTTCGTTGTTGCTGTTTTAGCGGATGATTTGGAATAGAACTAGGGACGATTACAAGACACACTGCGAAAGACTATGGGTTCTAATGAAGGGAAGCTGGACACACGGAAACAATTGAAGCTGGACACAATGTATCCAGCGGAAAAGGCCGATAGAACATCAACAGGGCGAGCTGGCAGCCAGTACTTGAACCGGGACCAATGCCAATGTCAGCGTCAAGGGGACCAGTGCCAATGTCAGCGTCAAGGGGACCAGTGCCAATGTCAGCGTCAAGGGGACCAATGCCAATGTCAGCGTCAAGGGAACCAGTGCCAATGTCAGCGTCGAGGGGACCAGTGGCAATGTCAGCGTCAAGGGGACCAATGCCAATGTCAGCGTCGAGGGGACCAGTGGCAATGTCAGCGTCAAGGGGACCAGTGCCAATGCCAGCGTCAAGGGGACCAGTGCCAATGTCAGCGTCAAGGGGACCAGTGCCAATGTCAGCGTCAAGGGAACCAGTGCCAATGTCAGCGTCGAGGGAACCAGTGCCAATGTCAGCGTCAAGGATACCAGTGCCAATGTCAGTGTCAAGGGGGCCAGTGCCCATGCCAATATCAGCGTCAAGGGGACCAATGTCAATGCCAATGTCAGCGTCAAGGGGACCAGTGCCAATGCCAATGCCAGCGTCAAGGGGACCAGTGCCAATGTCAGCGTCAAGGGGACCAGTGCCAATGCCAGCGTCAAGGGGACCAGTGCCAATGTCAGCGTCGAGGGGACCAATGCCAATGTCAGCGTCGAGGGGACCAATGCCAATGTCAGCGTCGAGGGGACCAATGCCAATGTCAGCGTCGAGGGGACCAGTGCCAATGCCAGCGTCGAGGGAACCAGTGCCAATGCCAGCGTCGAGGGAACCAGTGCCAATGTCAGCGTCGAGGGGACCAGTGGCAATGTCAGCGTCAAGGGGACCAATGCCAATGTCAGCGTCAAGGGGACCAGTGCCAATGTCAGCGTCAAGGGGACCAGTGCCAATGTCAGCGTCGAGGGGACCAGTGCCAATGTCAGCGTCGAGGGGACCAATGCCAATGTCAGCGTCGAGGGAACCAGTGCCAATGTCAGCGTCGAGGGGACCAGTGGCAATGTCAGCGTCGAGGGGACCAATGCCAATGTCAGCGTCAAGGGGACCAATGCCAATGTCAGCGTCAAGGGGACCAATGCCAATGTCAGCGTCAAGGGGACCAATGCCAATGTCAGCGTCAAGGGGACCAATGCCAATGTCAGCGTCAAGGGGACCAGTGCCAATGTCAGCGTCAAGGATACCAGTGCCAATGTCAGTGTCAAGGGGGCCGGTGCCAATGCCAATATCAGCGTCAAGGGGACCAATGTCAATGCCAATGTCAGCGTCAAGGGGACCAGTGCCAATGCCAATGTCAGCGTCAAGGGGACCAGTGCCAGTGTCAGCGTCAAGGGGACCAGTGCCAATGTCAGCGTCAACGGGACCAGTGCCAATGTCAGCGTCAAGGGGACCAATGCCAATGTCAGCGTCAAGGGGACCAGTGCCAATGTCAGCGTCAAGGGGACCAGTGCCAATCTCATGCCAATGTCAGCGTCAAGGGGACCAATGCCAATGTCAGCGTCAAGGGAACCAGTGCCATGTCAGCGTCAAGGGGACCAGTGCCAATGCCAATGTCAGCGTCAAGGGGACCAGTGCCAATGTCAGCGTCATGGGGACCAGTGCCAATGTCAGCGTCAAGGGGACCAGTGCCAATGTCAGCGTCAAGGAGGCCAGTGCCAATATCAGTGTCAAGGGGACCAGTGCCAATGCCAATGTCAGCTTCAAGGGGACCAGTGCCAATGTCAGCGTCAAGGGGACCAGTGCCAATGTCAGCGTCAAGGGGACCAGTGCCAATGACAGCGTCAAGGGGACCAGTGCCAATGCCAATGTCAGCGTCAAGGGGACCAGTGCCAATGTCACCGTCATTGACTGCCTGGCATCACCTCTCTGTAAACCTGCTCTCAGCAATGCTCTCAATCAACACTCAAAGAAACCCTGCCTTAATCAATTCATCAACTCAACCCTTTCAGCCCTTTAAGGTCTTCTGCCTGTGCAGTCCTCCCAGCCTGGTATGTTTTGCCCTGGCTGCATCAGCAGGAAATGGTGCTTCACTTCAGGCACAAATTTATAGCAACCGCTCGTGAAAAAGGGATCAACCATCCTTTGTTGATTCGCTCAACTTCACAAAACAAGACACATCTATTACGCAGAACCGTTTTTGTATTGATAACTTAATCAGAATGTGTAAAGACAAGACTTAAAATGAAATAAAGCACTCATGATTCCCCCCTGTACAACCCAGTGTCTAACACAGTCACAAGAACAGTGTCCAGTGTGCTGTCTGTCTGAAGTCCTCATACCTTTCTTTGGCTTTTTGGATCATGTAACAAAACTGTGAATATAATTTCTTAATTGTTTCCTAAAAAAAAAAAAAAGTTCCATTGATCTGTAAGCCAGCTGAAGCATGGAGCAATAGCTTGGGGAGAAAGGGACTTTCATGAAAACGAAACAAGGGGAAGCGAAGCAGCTATTAGTGACAAAGATATTTTTTGCAGATTTGACAAGCAGCATACATTAAACCAACCTGAAATATCTTTTTTTTTTCTTATTTCTTCTTCAACAACTGATGTTTACACTGGAGAATTACTTGCACGTACGTAAATCATCCACATATTGGACGTATTTTAAACATACCGCAACTATTTTTTTTCCGTTAGGAATTTGGGCTGCTATCGAATTTGGGCGCGGACGCTAGTGTGGTGCCAGCCTGTATTTAAAGCACAAGAAGAATATCTGAAATATGTATGGAGACACTGAGGGAGGCATGAACATTATCTGAAATATGTATGGAGACACTGAGGAAGGCATGAACATTATCTGAAAAATGTATGGAGACACTGAGGGAGGCATGAACATTATCTGAAATATGTATGGAGACACTGAGGAAGGCATGAACATTATCTGAAATATGTATGGAGACACTGAGGGAGGCATGAACATTATCTGAAATATGTATGGAGACACTGAGGGAGGCATGAACATTATCTGAAAAATGTATGGAGACACTGAGGGAGGCATGAACATTATCTGAAATATGTATGGAGACACTGAGGGAGGCATGAACATGACCTGAAATATGTATGGAGACACTGAGGGAGGCATGAACATGACCTGAAAAATGTATGGAGACACTGAGGAAGGCATGAACATTATCTGAAATATGTATGGACACACTGAGGGAGGCATGAACATTATCTGAAAAATGTATGGACACACTGAGGAAGGCATGAACATTATCTGAAAAATGTATGGAGACACTGAGGGAGGCATGAACATTATCTGAAATATGTATGGAGACACTGAGGGAGGCATGAACATTATCTGAAATATGTATGGAGACACTGAGGAAGGCATGAACATGACCTGAAATATGTTTGGAGACACTGAGGAAGGCATGAACATTATCTGAAATATGTATGGAGACACTGAGGGAGGCATGAACATGACCTGAAATATGTTTGGAGACACTGAGGAAGGCATGAACATTATCTGAAATATGTATGGAGACACTGAGGAAGGCATGAACATTATCTGAAATATGTATGGAGACACTGAGGGAGGCATGAACATTATCTGAAATATGTATGGAGACACTGAGGGAGGCATGAACATTATCTGAAATATGTATGGAGACACTGAGGAAGGCATGAACATTATCTGAAATATGTATGGAGACACTGAGGGAGGCATGAACATTATCTGAAATATGTATGGAGACACTGAGGGAGGCATGAACATTATCTGAAATATGTATGGAGACACTGAGGAAGGCATGAACATTATCTGAAATATGTATGGACACACTGAGGTAGACATGAACATTATCCAGACAGAACCTTCCACGCCGGCTCTGAATTAATCAGACCTGTGAGTGCTACACTGACAACATCATTGCTCTGAATTAATCAGACCTATGAGTGCTAAACAGAACATCATTGCTCTGAATTAATCAGACCTATGAGTGCTACACTGAGAACATCATTGCTCTGAATTAATCAGACCTATGAGTGCTATGCTGAGAACATCATTGCTCTGAATTAATCAGACCTATGAGTGCTACACTGAGAACATCATTGCTCTGAAGACATTCAATTAATCAGACCTATGAGTGCTAAACAGAACATCATTGCTCTGAATTAATCAGATCTATGAGTGCTACACTGAGAACATCATTGCTCTGAATTAATCAGACCTATGAGTGCTAAACTGAGAACATCATTGCTCTGAAGACATTCAAAACCTTGCAACGTGTAAAAAAACGCATATTCAAATGTGCTTATTCGTAGGGTCAGCTGTTAGAAAACCCAACTAAAAGAAAAAAACGAATATAAAAGAAAACGGAGAAGAAAAACCATCCGTGTTCGGAAGGAAAATCAAGATATCAGATAAGTAATATAAAAAAAAAAGAAAAAAAAAAGATTGTGTCCAATACATCAAAATGAAAAAGGAAAGCTAAAAAAAACAACAACAATAGGAAAACGGTGCTTGTGTCTAGATAAAACATGATCGCAACATAATTACGAATTAAAAACACATTACTTAATCAAAATAACAACAACAACAACAACAACAAAAAGATTTGGCACAATCTATCCAAATACATCTATAAAGTGGACATGCCTAACAAACAGGCAATGCAAGTGGAAATGACAGCAGGACTATAATCTATGGTTATACAAAAAGCGAAAGAAACGTCCAAATAATAACTAATCAGAAACCACAGCGAAAAATGAAAAAAGAGGGTGTGGCAAACCCGAACACATCAAACGCAAATGCTCTTCCTTCCAACCAGGCAACTCACAAAAAAAAAAAAAAAAGGGAACATATTCACTAACAAAATGTTGCTGGTTCTTTTCCAGACCTGTTGGTGCACTATCAAGTCTGTTCAAATGAAGACGATTCAGGCAGGCGTCATTCCAAAACTCAACACGAAATGCTGCAGAAATCCAGCCAAGTGTACAGAAGAAATAAAGACAAAAGACAAGACAAGACCGGAACTGAACTGATGAAAATCAAAACTGCTTCATTCGAGTGAGGTGAGTCAATTAAAAAAAAAAAAAAAAAAAAAAAAAGGAGAGAAAAAAGTGTAGCTCAGCAGATTACAATAAGAAGAAAGTCACAAACTGGAAGAAGCTGGAAGGTCCAAAGAAGTGTAATTCAACCAATCAACCAACTCAGAACAACTGTGAGAAAGGAAGGAAGGAAGGAAGGAAGGAAGGAAAGAACAACGGAAGAACAGGTAAACGAGATCCAGTGTCGGTTCCACTCAAAGGAGACCAAGTGTCAGACATGGTGAGAGAAGGTCAAGGTCAAGACCAGGAACCACAACCCAAACGAGGAAAGTCACACAAACGGGTGGGTGTCCAGGGGCATGAAAGGGTTAAGTTGGACCACTTGAGGGAAAGAAGACCAAAAAAAAAAAAAAAAAAAAAGCAGAAACAAAGGCTTGGGTTAGAAGAAGAGGCAAAGGGCGTGTGGGGGTGGATTTGGGGGACAGGGGGTGTGGGGGGGTAGGCAGAGAGAGGGGGGAAGGGGAAAAGAGAAGGAGGAGGGAGGAAGGGAGAGGGAAGGAGGAGGAAGGAGGAGGGAGGCAGCGGAAGAGGACCCACACGTGGAAAGAAGGAAAGAGGAGGAGGAGGGGAAGGAGGGTTAGGGAGAGGAAGGAAGGGAGGGAGGGCGGAGGAGGAGGGGGAAGGAGGATTAGGGAGAGGAAGGAAGGGAGGGAGGGAGGGGAGGAGGGAGGAGGAGGAGGAGGGGGCGAGGTGGGGGGGTGGGGGTGGAAGGTGGGTGGGTGGGTGGATGGGTGGAGGATGTGGGGGGCAGGGGAGAGGGATACCTGATTTTTGTCTAAGTCAGCGTCAATGAGCTCATTGTCTCCCTGCTCCTGGAAAGTTATGATGATGAGAGCGACGAAGATGTTGACGAAGAAAAATGGGAAAACGATGAAGAAGGCCACGTAGAAGAGAGCCATTTCCATGCGGTTGCCGGGCTTGGGCCCCATGTCTTCCTCTGTGGAATCCATCGAGTGTTTGAGCACACTGAAAACACAAGAAAAGCCCACACACACACACACAGGTAGCAACGTTACGCTCAAACTAAACTAAAAAAAAAAAAAAAAAAAATCTACAGGAGACGACCCCACGAGCTGATGAGCTACGAGGGCTGGTGGGGTGTGTGGTGGTGGGAGAGGGTACCCAGCACTGGGGAGGGTACCGAGCACTAAACTCAGCATGCGAGGAGGAGGAAGGGGAGGGGGAGAGGGGGAGGAGACTGCTGGCTTCTGGATGTGGGTGGGGGTGAGTGAGTGTGAGTGTGAGTGTACCTGGTTCTTGTCCAGGTCCTGATCTATCAGCTCCTTCTCGCCCTCCTCCTGGAAAGTGATGATGATCAAAGCCATGAAGATGTTCACAAAGAAAAAAGGAAAGACGACGAAAAAGACCACGTAGAACAGCGCCATCTCCATCCGGGCCCCTGGCTTGGGTCCCTCGTTCTCATTGGTGGAATCCATCGAGTGTTTGAGAACGCTGGAAGAAAAGAAAAGAAAAGAAAAGAAAGAAGAAGAAAAAAAAACCAAAACAAACAAAAAAAAAAAAACCGCAAGGGGCAGAGGTGGGTGTGAACAGTTCATGTCCTGATGTTTCCTACCTTCCTCCTTGCCATCCCCCCCACCCCCCTCTCTCCCTCTCTCTCTGTGTCCCCCTCACACACACACACACACACACACACACACACACACACACACACACACACACACCGTACTCATACGCGTG
>NC_134906.1:6941418-6958918 GCF_041734735.1 Babylonia areolata | reverse complement strand
GTTGTGTTGTTGTTGTGGTGTGTTTATTGTGTTGTGTTGTAGTGTTGTGGTGTGTTTATTGTGTTGTGTTGTAGTGTTGTGGTGTGTTTATTGTGTTGTGTTGTAGTGTTGTGGTGTGTTTATTGTGTTGTGTTGTAGTGTTGTGGTGTGTTTATTGTGTTGTGTTGTAGTGTTGTGGTGTGTTTATTGTGTTGTGTTGTAGTGTTGTGGTGTGTTTATTGTGTTGTGTTGTAGTGTTGTGGTGTCTATTGTGTTGCGTTGTAGTGTTGTGGTGTGTTTATTGTGTTGTGTTGTAGTGTTGTGGTGTGTTTATTGTGTTGCGTTGTAGTGTTGTGGTGTCTATTGTGTTGCGTTGTAGTGTTGTGGTGTGTTTATTGTGTTGTGTTGTACTGTTGTGGTGTGTTTATTGTGGTGTGTTTATTGTGTTGTGTTGTAGTGTTGTGGTGTGTTTATTGTGTTGTGTTGTAGTGTTGTGGTGTGTTTATTGTGTTGTGTTGTAGTGTTGTGGTGTGTTTATTGTGTTGTGTTGTAGTGTTGTGGTGTGTTTATTGCGTTGTTGTGTTGTGTTACTGTGTGATGTTGTGTTGCAGAGTGGGGGTAGTGTGTTGTCTCTTTGTTTTTTTTTTTTTTTTCCACAACAGATTTCTCTGTGTGAAATCGAACTGTTCTCTCCACGGATGGTACAGCGCCACAGTACAGCGCCACACATTTAAAGGTTTCTTTTTCCTGTCAAACCCAACCCCGTCAATCACTCTCGCTCTCAAACACACACACACACACACACACACACACACACACACACACACACACACGCACACACCCATACCCCACACATACCCCCCCGCCCCTCCCTCTTCAACCCAAATGTACCCTTACTCTTCCCTCACAAACGCAGACTCCATCTCTCTCTCTCTCTCTCTCTCTCTCATTCTCTCTCTCTCTCTCTCTCTCTCTCTCTCTCACACACACACACACACAAACACACGCTCCCCCCCTACCCCTTCACCCCATGCCCAAACCCACCAACCCAACCCCCAAAACACCCCCACACAAGACACCCACTGGCACTCATCCTTGGTGGTCTTGGACTCATCCGTGCAGTAGAAGAACCTGCCGCTGAAGAGCTGAACGGCGATGACGGCAAACATGAGCTGGAAGAGGACGTAGACGATCAGGATGTTGTACACGTTCTTCAGGGAGTTCACCACACAGTCAAACACCGCCTGTCGGAGGGAGAAACAAACAAACAAACAAACAAAACGGTTGTAATAGCAGTAACAACAACATTAAAAACAAACAAAATATTGACAACATTAACAAACACAATATTAACCACATTAATAGACACAACATAAACAACATGAGCAACAACATTGACCAAAAAATAAAAAAAATAATAAAAATAACAAAGCATAACAACCTTGATAAAAACAACATTAACAACATCAACAAACAACATTATCAACAACATGAACAAACACTATAGTAACAACATAAACCCAAACAACATTAACAACAACAACAACAACATTAACAAAAACATCAACATCAATAATGATCAAAAACATCAACATTAACAAAAACAACAACATTAACAAAAACAACACTAACAAACAACATTAACAAACAACAACAACAACAACAACAACAAAAACACAAAAAAACAACGGCATTAACACAACCAACATCAACATCAACAACAACATACGCACGTAGAAGAACAAATACGTATGTTAAAGATCCTGTAATCCATGTCAGCGTTCGGTGGGTTATGGAAACTAGAACATACCCAGCACGCACCCCCACCTAAGACGGAGTATGGCTGCCTATATGGCAGGGTAAATGAACAAAACGGTCATACACGTGGAATGTTACAAATCTATATTATGAGTGTGCATGTGTGTGTAACTGAAATCTGACTGAATGACACAGGAAACGAATGATGAGCGCCCACTGGCAGCTGTCAGTCGGCTCTACCTACCCAGGTAGGCAGCCTGTTGTGTAAATGACCCCGTGTTTGTAAAGCACTTAGAGCTTGGTCACCATCCGTGGATAGGCTCTGTGTAAGTACTCATATCAACATTTTGTATTTGTATTTGTATTTCTTTTTATCACAACAGATTTCTCTGTGTGAAATTCGGGCTGCTCTCCCCAGGGAGAGCGCGTCGCTACACTACAGCGCCACCCTTTTTTTTTGTATTTTTTTTCCTGCGTGCAGTTTTATTTGTTTTTCCTATCGCAGTGGATTTTTCTTCAGAATTTTGCCAGGAACAACCTTTTTGTTGCCGTGGGTTCTTTTACGTGCGCTAAGTGCATGCAGCACACGGGACCTCGGTTTATCGTCTCATCCGAATGACTAGCGTCCAGACCACCACTCAAGGTATAGTGGAGGGGGAGAAAATATCGGCGGCTGAGCGGTGATTCGAACCAGCGCGCTCAGATTCTCTCGCTTCCTAGGCGGACGCGTTACCTCTAGGCCATCACTCCACATCATCATTACATCAGCAACAACATCAACACAGCCAA
This sequence comes from Babylonia areolata, assembly GCF_041734735.1. Lineage (NCBI taxonomy): Eukaryota > Metazoa > Mollusca > Gastropoda > Neogastropoda > Buccinidae > Babylonia > Babylonia areolata. The sequence goes on along the minus strand of NC_134906.1, from coordinate 6,956,392 downwards.
CATCAACAACAACAGCCACCAACCCACCCCCCTACCTTCAGTTTGGGCACTCTGTTGATGGTTTTCAGGGGCCGCAACACCCGCAACACCCTCAGAGACTTGAAGGTGTTAAGGTTCTTCCCCGCGTTGTTGCTGCAAGGGAGACAAACACAGCACGCCGCTTTCAGTCATCAACTTCCGGTGGAACAGGACTGACCACTTTCCTCAACACTGTGCACAGTCTGACATCATTCCAGAAAGGGAAATGGTTTTTTTTTTTTAATAACCTAAACTAATAACGTGTAAAGTTGTGAAATGAGTCATCCATCCGTGTATCTATTTTCTTTTTTATTCAATTAAAAAAAAAAAAAAAAAAAAAAAATCCCCATTCTCTTAATAACAAAGGGAACGTCGTTTGTCTCAACAAAGGAATCGATTTGTAATGTTTATTTCAAAGAAAATATAACTTGCTCAGAATAAACCAGTGATTTTAATCTATTGTTTGTAAACATGACATGAACGGATTCAGTAATGTGTAAACTAAAAATTCACCACATCTAAAGGAACGGTATGTGAATAAGAAAGCAACAAAACATTTTGATCTTGGGCTGGGCACAGATAATCACCTTTAATCATACGAAGGACGAACCATCATCTTTTTTCCCCATCATTTTTTTCCCCTAAAGGGGATGATGTGTGTCACGATTCGGGTGGGTTGTTTTTCATCGCTTGTTACGTGTTAGTCAACTAGGAATACTTTAACTGTTAAAGATAAGGTGTTGGCATGTATTTTTACCGATACGTACCCATGCTCTCCCCCCTGCCCCACCCAACTCCCCGCCCCCTACCCCACACAAAGACATGCGCACGCACGCACGCACGCACGCACGCACACACACACACACACACACATTCATTCATTCATTCATCCACGTATTCCTGTCTGAAGTGTATAATTATGTTAACCTACCAAAGATGTTTTGTTTTTTTTACCTATATAGTCATCCCAGTGACAACCGCTTTGTTGCCGTGGATTCTTTTACATGCACCAATTGAACCACTAAACCTATTAATCTAGTACTTGTAAATTAGTAGCAGCATTGGCGATTTGCGATTACTATGATAATAATAATAATAATAATAATAATTAATGAAATAAATAATAATGATAAGAGTAGTGCGTGTGTGTGTGTGCGTGTGCGTGTGTTTGTGTGTGTGTGTGTGTGTGTGTGTGTGTGTGAGGGGGAGTGGGGGGAGGGCTGGATGGGTGTATGTGTGTGTGTGTGTAGAGGGGAGGGGGGGGATCGGGGGAGAGTGAGTCAAAGTTTTTCGAAGAAAACGGAGAGAAAAAAATGAGAAAAAGTGCAAATCTAACATGTGCAAATAGTAAAATGTCTAAACTATGTTAATATTGAAAATGTGTAAAGATTCGAAATGACAGAAGCTAAAACTACAGAAATACTAATACGTCTGCAGTGTATAATAAGAAAAATGCGACTATGCAAACTGTTGATGTTAGCTGTGCTCAGTGTGCATAATTCCAGTTTTGTGCGTTTTTTTTTTTCTTTTGAAAAAGGAGAGAAGACAAAAAGCTACACAAATCTTGCTGCTTTGTCGAAGCTTTACAACAGCCGCTTAAAAATAAATAACACAGTTGATAACACCCACTATCGATGGTGACGATGACATTGATGATAATGGTGATGACAATAACAGAAATAACACTATCATTCCAGAAAGGTGGAAGATATCATCTACGAAAGTCATACATTTTACAAATATCTTTTCTTTTTTTAAATTTAAAAAAAAAAAAAAAAAAAAAAAAAACTATATATATATATATATATAAATATATATATATATATATATATATATATGTAATCTACCGTCCATTAACTCAGATAAAACACAGACAGTAGACATGACTTTATCAATTCTGATTGACACTTGAAAAACGCACCGAAGGTAGCTCTCTCTCTCTCTCTCTCTCTCTCTGTCACACACACACACACACACACACACACACACACGCGCGTGCGCGCGCAAACACACACACGTGCGCACTTTCCACGCTCACTCCCATACGTGTAAAAAAAAAAAAAAAAAAAAAAAAAAAAAAAGAGAAATGCTGTCGACATGACAATATCACAGTTTGCGTGGAAGAAGCATGGGCACTCGCATCTGGAAAAAGAGTTCAGTCTTTGTCAAAAGTTGAGGGGGAAAAAAGAGGAAAAAAATAAAGCATGCAAGGCAAAAAATATCGTCGTCGTCGTTGGATGTTTTGTGAAGTGCATTTTGGCAAAATTAATGGTAAAAGAATGAAGAAAAAAGCAGAGAAAAGCCATGCAATGCAGAATAATACCTTTGATTATATAACGGGCGTACTTCTTTTACTATTAAATTTATGGAAATCAGCAAGGCGACAACGTATTGTTGAAAATAAGACATGGGCCTACTGCTATCAGTATATCTGATGCATGAAGTGAAATGATTTCAGAATAGGTACACGTTTCTGATATGATTATAAAATACCTTATCAAATGTGTCATTTCTTTTCTGAACCCTTCAGATTGACAGTGATGATATCAGTAACGATAACAAAAAATATGGTAAAGTCATAATCATTACTTCTGAGTTCATAGGCAAAGATAAAGACTAACGTGTGATGAAACGTGACGTCAGAGTTTTCGAAACATCAAAATGACGCAATCATTGAGTCTGTAATTATGTTTATGACGTCAAGCCATTGCGTAGTAATCGTTATTACACTTGCCTAATGTCTGAGACTTGCAGCTATTTTAGGGGGAGGGGGAGGGGTTGCGGGGGGGTCAGGGTTCCTCTATTATAGCAGTTGAGCAGTGAAACAGAAAGTAGGAGCAATGCAGCAAGCATGTATATCCCAGCTAGCGTCGCAGCTGGACCATTCCACACCAAGGACACATTCCCATCTAGGCACAAATGAACAAGCAGACGAAACAACAACACAAACGGTGACCGCACATAATTCAATTGTATCTGTTTTTCGAATACTGGGCGAGTTAGAAAAGAGAGAAAGTTATAAATATAAATACTTAAAAAGACAGTTTGTTCTCTCTCTCACTACTGTTTTGGTGTGTCATGAACTGGTTTTACTGCAGAGAACGACGAGATCTCCTCCATCTTGTTCATGACGTTGTTATTGTTATTGTTGTTATTGTTGTTGTTGTTTTACTGCAGAGTACGACTAGATCTCCTCATTCTTGTTCATGACGTTGTTGTTGTTATTGTTGTTGTTGCTGTTGTTTTCATTGCCATTGTTGTTGTTGTTGTTACTATTGTTGTTATTGTTGTTTTCATTGCCATTGTTGCTGTTGTTGTTGTTGTTGTTATTGTTGTTGTTATTACTATTGTTGTTATTGTTGTTGTCATTGCCATTGTTGTTGTTATTGTTGTTGTTTTACTGCAGAGAACGACGAGATCTCCTCAATCTTGTTCATGACGTTGTTGTTGTTGTTGTTGTTGTTGTTGTTGTTATTGTTGTTGTTTTACTGCAGAGAACGACAACATCTCCTCACTCTTGTTCATGACGTTGTTGTTGTTGTTGTTGTTGTTGTTTTACTGCAGAGTACGACAACATCTCCTCACTCTTGTTCATGACGTTGTTGTTGTTGTTGTTGTTGTTTTACTGCAGAGTACGACTACATCTCCTCACTCTTGTTCATGACGTTGTTGTTGTTGTTTTCCTGCAGAGTACGACAACATCTCCTCACTCTTGTTCATGACGTTGTTGTTGTTGTTGTTGTTGTTGTTTTACTGCAGAGTACGACTACATCTCCTCACTCTTGTTCATGACGTTGTTGTTGTTGTTGTTGTTGTTGTTGTTGTTATTGTTGTTTTACTGCAGAGTACGACTACATCTCCTCACTCTTGTTCATGACGTTGTTGTTGTTGTTGTTGTTATTGTTGTTGTTTTACTGCAGAGTACGACTACATCTCCTCACTCTTGTTCATGACGTTGTTGTCATTGTTGCTGCTGCTGATGTTGATGTTGATGTTGTCAGGCTGACGACTAGACAGTCCATGAACGGACCAACACGTGGATGCGCCTCTCACTGGTTGTTGATATAGCTTACCCCTGACGCTAAGGGAATAATTTTTACTGACTTTTTGAATCTTCTATAGCCTACCCATGACGCTAAGGGAATCATTTTTACTGACTTTTTGAATCTTCTATAGCCTACCCCTGACGCTAAGGGAATCATTTTTACTTACTTTTTGAATCTTCTATAGCCTACCCATGACGCTAAGGGAATCATTGTTACTTACTTTTTGAATCTTCTATATCCTACCCATGACGCTAAGGGAATCATTTTTACTTACATTTTAAAATCTTCTATATCCTACCCATGACGCTAAGGGAATCATTGTTACTTACTTTTTGAATCTTCTATAGCCTACCCACGACGCTAATGGAATCATTTTTACTTACTTTTTGAATCTTCTATAGCCTACCCATGACGCTAAGGGAATAATTTTTACTTACTTTTTGAATCTTCTATAGCCTACCCATGACGCTAAGGGAATAATTTTTACTTACTTTTTGAATCTTCTATAGCCTACCCATGACGCTAAGGGAATCATTTTTACTGACTTTTTTAATCTTCTATAGCCTACCCATGACGCTAAGGGAATCATTTTTACTAACTTTTTGAATCTTCTATAGCCTACCCATGACGCTAAGGGAATCATTTTTACTTGATTTTTGAATCTTCTATAGCCTACCCATGACGCTAAGGGAATCATTTTTACTTACATTTTAAAATCTTCTATATCCTACCCATGACGCTAAGGGAATCATTTCTACTTACATTTTAAAATCTTCTATAGCCTACCCATGACGCTAAGGGAATCATTTTTACTTACCTTTTGAATCTTCTATAGCCTACCCATGACGCTATGGGAATCAGGTTTACTGACTTTTTGAATCTTCTATAGCCTACCCATGACGCTAAGGGAATAATTTTTACTGACTTTTTGAATCTTCTATAGCCTACCCATGACGCTAAGGGAATCATTTTTACTGACTTTTTGAATCTTCTATAGCCTACCCCTGACGCTAAGGGAATCATTTCTACTTACATTTTAAAATCTTCTATAGCCTACCCATGACGCTAAGGGAATCATTTTTACTTACCTTTTGAATCTTCTATAGCCTACCCATGACGCTATGGGAATCAGGTTTACTGACTTTTTGAATCTTCTATAGCCTACCCATGACGCTAAGGGAATCATTTTTACTGACTTTTTGAATCTTCTATAGCCTACCCATGACGCTAAGGGAATCATTTTTACTGACTTTTTGAATCTTCTATAGCCTACCCCTGACGCTAAGGGAATCATTTTTACTGACTTTTTGAATCTTCTATAGCCTACCCATGACGCTAAGGGAATCATTGTTACTTACATTTTGAATCTTCTATAGCCTACCCACGACGCTAAGGGAATCAGTTTTACTTGCTTTTTGAATCTTCTATAGCGTACCCATGACGCCAAAGGAATCATTGTTACTTACATTTTGAATCTTCTATAGCCTACCCCTGACGCTAAGGGAATCATTTTTACTTACTTTTTGAATCTTCTATAGCCTACCCATGACGTCAAGGGAATCAGTTTTACTGACTTTTTCAATCTTCTATAGCCTACCGACGACGCTAATGGAATCATTTTTACTTACTTTTTGAATCTTCTATAGCCTACCCATGACGTCAAGGGAATCAGTTTTACTGACTTTTTGAATCTTCTATAGCCTACCCATGACGCTAAGGGAATCATTTTTACTTACTTTTTGAATCTTCTTTCGCTTTCCTATCTTTTTTTTCTTTTCTTTCTCTCTCTCTCTCTCTCTCTCTCTGTGCTATCTAATCACTGATTCATTCATTACTATCAGGACTGAAGTCAATGATGCACCGCTGTTTGTGTTCTGTTGTTAGTAATTACATTAGTCAGATGATAATCGAATTCTATGTTTGGTTGTGTGTGTGTGTGTGTGTGTGTGTGTGTGTGTGTGTGTGTGTGTGTGTGTGTGTGTGTGTGTGTGTGTGTGTGTGTGTGTGTGTGTGTGTTTAATCTATTTATTTTCAAACATTTTTTCTTTAAATTCACGAACAGTACATTTTAGAAAACTTCTATACTGTTTTACTCATTAAGCTGTATGGCGAGTTATTTTTTTGAAATAACTTATCTATTTCATTTTACTTGTTAAGGTTGACAATACCCGTAACGAGATCATTAATTCTGAAAGTTCGAACACAAAGACGATTTTGGACACTTGAGCGCAACCATCACAAACAAGGGGAAAAAGAACACAAAAAAACAAACAACAACCTGAACTAAAAACACTACACATAGCCAAATCACATGCAAGATAAAAATCAGAGAGAGAGAGAAAAAGAAGTAAAACGGTGTGGTTAAAAAGAACACACAAAAGAAATGAAAACAAAAACAAAAAACAACAACAACAACAAAAAACAAAAATAACAAAAACAAAAAAAACAAGCAAACAAAATGACATACACACTTACACACACACACACACACACACACACAAAAGAAGGAATAAAGAATAAGAAAAAAAATAAATCTAACAAAGAGAAATGCAAAACAAAGACAGAAATCCAAAGGCAACCTGGCCGGCGGCTCATTCATTTACCTAAGTCCCCCAGTGGACCTGAGTGGACCAAGACAAAAACAGAAAACCCAAACAGAAATAAATAAGCATCAAGCCCTGTCATCTCTAACGGACCACCACACGCAACATTCTCTACTCCTGCCCACACAGACAGACAGACAAGAGCCCTGGGGTAGGTAGTCCCCCACACACACTCCCCCACCACCCCTACCCCAGGTAGGTCAGCACCAAACATTTCCAACAAGCAAAAAAAAAAAAAAAAAAAAAAAAAAAACCGACACCCACACACAGCACCTCTTGGCTGTGGTGACTGGAATCACTCACCTGTTGATGGCACTGAGAAACGGGTAGGTAGGTAGGTAGGTAGGTGGGTGGGTAGTAGTAGTAGAAGTAGTAGTAGTACCCCGGCATTGGGGAGGAGAGGGTAGAGTGAGTGAGAAGGAAGAAGAAGCAGACAGAAAGAAACAGACAATGCAGATGTCATCACACATCCCGCATTGACATCCATATCCACTCCCGCCCTCGCCCGCCCCCCCCCCCCACCCCCCCACCTCCCGCCCCCCTTCCCCCTGCCCCCACCCCCCTACATAAACAACAACAACACACCAACGTCACATTAGTGAAAAGAGCCAATCAAATATTTATATATTTATTCATTCATCTAATTCATTTATCTATCTACTTATCTATCTGTTCATACATTCTTTCATCTATACATGTATTCATTTATCTATTTCAAGGGGGTCCTAATATACACCGTGGAAGGGTGTTCTCCATCAACTGAAAAGGAACTCAGTTTTAGAAAGGGGGGGGCGGGGGGGGGGGGGGGGGGGGGTTCTAGGGGGGGGGGGAGGTGGAAAGTAAAACACGCTCATCTCATGAACGGGAAAAAAAAGCACTCATTTGGGAAACCATGATTAAATCTTCGCAGAAAAAAATGAGTGTTACGTGTGGCAAAGAGAGAGAGAGAGAGGGAGAGAGAGATAGAGGTAGCGAGGGGGGAGAGAGACAGGGGGAGACAGAGAGGGGGGAGAGAAAGAGGGGGAAGGGAGGGAGAGAGAGAGAGAGAGAGAGAGAGAGAGACAGGCAGACAGACAGACAGACAGACACACACACACACACACACACACACACACACACACACACACACACACACACACACAAGCAATTCTAACAAGTGTTGTTGTTACTGTTGTTGAGACAAAGGACAAGATTGTAGTTGTAGTGCCTTTTTGTGTTAACCAAGAGTAACAGGACTTGTTCGGTTGTTTAACGTCACGGAAACTGCCGGTAAAGGTCATCCGGTTCAGTATGTGTGACACATGGTGAAAAGTTGCGAAACTTTGATACAAACAAAACCGATCTGCTAACAAAGGACATCATCAAGGCACGGGGAGGGAGAAGAAACCAGTACTGATCAATTATTTGGAGTTCACATTTCCAACCACACAGCTCAACGGCTGAACTATGATATCATATCAAGGAACGCGATCAGAAGAAATACGATATGTATATATATATATATACGTCACATGGAAACGTTATACGCCATTTTACGCTGAAGAAAAACCCATTCATTTTCACATCAGAGACAGAGAGAGAGAGAGAGAGAGAGAGAGAGAGAGAGAGAGAGAGAGAGAGAGAGGTGGTTTGACACAGACAGAACGTGAACGCTTGACAGAGGGCACAAAAGCTGAAAGCTTCTTTCCAACATACCCTCACAAAAAATAGAATAAAAATGAAGAAGAAAGGAGATAGATAGATCGATAGATAGATAGATAGATAGGGAGAGAGAGAGAGAGAGAGAGAGAGAGAGAGAGAGAGAGAGAGAGAGAGAGAGAGACTTTGGCTCTTTACTGTCATTAGCTCAACAGCCCAAGTGACAGGGGGGAGACAGGGGAAGTTACAGTGTCATTTTATCCAATCATTTGAAAAATGTAAAACAAAACAAAAACACTAACGCACCAAATATTACGAGGATTATATAAATAAACAACAACCAACAAATTACACAAAAAACATCATCATCAGATTGACCATCAAAATACCAATTCTGTCTGTTTATATTTCTTCCTTCAAGATAATTAAATTGGGATACCATTAATGTTTGCACATATTTTGTATTAACAGGTGTTGTTCATTTATCATTTATTTTCTTTTTCCGAATATTCACTGCCTCTGAAACGTATTTTGCAACTGAGAGGGTAATACTTTGGTCATTTGATGTGAAAACACTATGTCTTTTCTCTTCGCTGCAGCTGTATTAAAGAGTGGGCACCTTTCCCGAACCTCCTCGTAACCTTTGCAACTGAATATGAAATGTTTCTCTTGTTCTTTACACTGGACAAGGAGATGTTGTTAATCCACCTGTCTCAAACCATCTTTTGTTAGCATTCAACCCAACTGTTCTCAATCTAAATCTGGCAAGATTGACTCTTGTATCTGGCTTCGGGGATTGTTGTTTTGGAAACGAGAGCTAAGAGTTCGGAATCTGCAGAAGAGCTAGAGCACAAACAACTAACCACCGCCATCAACACCATCACTTGTGTCAACACTCAAAGAACAGCATGACAACCCAGTTCCAATCCGTTTTCAGCTATGCCGAACAATTTGAGCGCTCAGTCCAAAAGCTTGGAACTGTTTTGAAGGTGCGTTTCGAGAAAGAGAGTATGAGCTCAGGCTTGAACTTGCTTTTGATTTTGAGTTGATGAATTCAAGAGCTAGTTTCGTTTTTAACCACAGCCAAGTTTAGGTTTTTGCATTTGCTGCAAATCGCAATCATCACCACAAACAAAAGCTGCAGCAGCTCTACCGCAATGACTACAACCACAAAAAAACACCACCATCATCATCATCATCATCATCATCATCAGCAGCAGCAGCAGCAGCAACAACAACAACAACAACATCCATATTGAATATATTCGGATAAATGCAATGAACCGTTCTTCCATCTTTACCATAATTCAGGTTTTGAACATATATAACTGCTTAATGAATAACGAAATGAAAAAAAAAGAAAAAAAGAAACAACGAAATTTAAAGACAAATTATAGATCAGCTTTCAATTAAATAGCTTGAAACAAATGGAAATGAACACGAAATAAACCCGCAAAATATGAGAATGCCAAGAAACGGTACCAGAAAGGGATAAACCAAACTTATGGACACTTTCTGCCAGGGAGGGCAAAACTGAATGAGGCTTTATCTTCCGAAGGGAGAAGAAACCATCTTCGTTACAGGGAAGCTACAATAAATGATAACGGGGTACTGATTAGACAAAAAGAAGGAAGGGGAAGTTACGGAAACCCCAGAATGACACACTATGTGCAGAGGTACTGGGGTTAGTGCAGTAGACACAGCATTCCAGGGTGGGGTGGGGGGTGGGGGGTGGAGGGGCAGGGGGTGGGGTGTGAATGAATCAACAGAAACATCACAACAAAGTGTTGCTGTCTGTCGTCTGCCTCTCCCAACACCTTCGTTTCGCGCCGGACGAAGACACACGGATGACCGCAGTTTCCTGGGTTTCCACACAAACTTCAGATATGAAGCTGGTGTCTTTTCTTCTGTTTTTTTTTTTTTTCATCTTGTGAACGGGTCGTAGTCCAAGCTGGGTGTGGCATATCACACAAAACTGGTTCGCCCTTGGGTGTAAATTTGGGTGGGTTTGAACGATTGGATGAAAAGTTATGTAAAATGGCGCACACAATGTATTTTACTACACACACACACACACACACACACACACACACACACACACACCTCCACCCGATATACTTCTAATTTCATCCATTCCAGCTCCCCACCCATCACGCACACATCCCACCATATCCCCCTCCCTCCCACTTTTCAGTCCTAGCGGGGATGATCGAACAGCATTACAGGATTCTTTTTTTTTTTTTTTTTTTTTTGCACTTAAATCTTGGGGGATATAAAAGATGCAAAAGATTTTATTATTTCCTTAACACATTTATATAAACGATAAATAGATTCAAAAGTTGACTTTCTACCGTGCTTTCTCGTTGACTTCAATTTTCCTATTGTTGTAAAGATGCTTCCTGAAAGCTTGTAAGTCCCTCACAATTCAAAGCGGAACAAGAACAAAAAAAAAAAAAAAAAAAAAAAAATGTTCCCGACATATCGCGTCAGTTGAGCTTCGAGATTGGACATGAATTTGTAACAAGAGTTGTGACTTTGGTTGTGTCTTATGTGGCGTCCGTTTCGACCAGTGTTCCCGAACACGCTTCTGCATACCTTTCTCTCCTTCTCCAACCCCCCACCCCCACCCCCCTTCATCCTCTGGTCCAAGTCATTAAGGCCACTCACTAGCAACTCTCTCCCTCCTTTCACAAACACTCACGCACGCACACGCATACACACACACACGCGCGCTCGTACACACACACACACACACAAACACACACACACACACCCCACCACCACCACACCACACACACACACACACACACACACACACACACACCACACACCACACGCACAGACAACACACACACACACACACACACACACACACAAACACACACACACCCCACCACCATACCACACACACACACACACGCACACACGCACACACACACACACACACAGACCACACACACACGCACACACACACAACTTCCGGGTCAAGACCTACTTGAAGACGAAGGCCACCAGAGCGCAGATGACGACCGTAGCGTCCAGAAGGTTCCAGAGATCTCGGCAGTAGGAGCCCGGATGAAGGACCACGCCCAGGTCGATGATCTGTTGGGACGGTGCATGTCATCATCACTCTCATCGTCATCATCGTCATCATTGTCATCATTGTCATCACTGTCATCATCATCATCATCACCTCCACCATCATCATCGTCATCATTGTCATCACTGTCATCATCATCATCATCATCATCATCATCATCATCATCATCACCTCCACATCATCATCGTCGTCGTCATCCTCATCATCACTGTCATCATTAGCGTCATCATCAACATCACCACCACCATCATCATCATCGTCGTCGTCGTCGCCGCCTTCGTCATCATCATCAGCAGCAGCACCATCATCATCATCATCATCGCATCATCACCACCACCATCATCACCACCACCATCATCATCATCGTCGTCGTCGTCATCATCATCACCATCATCACCACCACCATCATCATCGTCATCATCATTACCACCACCATCCACCACCACCATCACCACCACCATCATCATAATCGTCATCATCTTCATAGTTGTTTCGCAAGGGCAGAGGCAGAAAGAGCAATTGGCATCATCAACGTGGTTGTCATCATCATCACTATCATTTCAGTTTCACTTCAAGTTACTCAAGGAAGGCGTCACTGCGTTCAGATAAACCCATGTACGCTGCACCACATCTGATACTGCAGATGCCTTACCAGCAGTGTAACCCAACGCGCTTAATCAGGCCTTAATGAAAACAACAACAACAACAACAACAAAACAAACAAAACAAACTAAAACCAAAACCAAAACAACAAAAAGCAAAACAAAACACACACACACACACACACACACACACACACACACACACACACACACACACACACACACATATATATATATGTATATATATATATATATATATATATATATATATATATATATATATATATATATATATATATATATATACATACACACACACACACACACACACACACACACACACACACACACACACAGAGGAACCCCCCACCCCCACCCACCCCCCACCGCGAAAAAAAAAAAAGAAAGAAAGAAAACACAATAAAACCCCAACAAAACAACACACACACACACACACACACACACACACACACACACACACACACACACACACACACACACACACACACACACACAAACACGTTACCGAAGAAGAAGTCACTACACCCCCACCCCCCACCCCGAACCACCCTACCCCCCTCCTACCCCCACCACCGCCCACGCCCACACCCACACGACCCCTGACCTTGAGAATCATCTCTATGGTGAAGACCCCGGTGAAGACGTAGTCAAAGAAGTTGAGGATGTTGTTCCTCTCGGAGTCCTCCCTCACAGGGTCCTCCGCAGCCAGAGCCACGCTGCTAGCGCTGATGACGATCATGATGAACAGGTCAAAGTAGCGCAGGTTCACCACGAAGTGACAAAAGCGCCGAATGCTGTAAATGAGGCACACCACAGGGGTGTTATTGTTAGTGTTATTGTTAAAAAAAAAAAAAAAAAAAATTATTATTATTATTATTATTATTATTATCATTATTATTATTATTATTATTATTATTATTATTATTATTTTTTATATGTTTGTTGTTGCTGCTATTATATATATATATATATATATATATATATATATATATATATATATATATATATATATATATAATCATTACTATCAATTCTATCATGATGATGATGATGATGATGATGATGATTACGATAATTGTTATTGTTGTTGTTCATCTTCTTCTTCTTATCATTATTATTATCATTATTATTCCTATGTGACGATGACCATGATGATGATGACAATTGTGAAGTTATGTATTACAGCGATGTTTAACTTCTTGACTTCTACCTGTCTATTATGTTGTTTGTTTGTTTGTTTTCGTAAAAAAAATGATCCAACTACACTAATAGACTTTAAACTGAAGCCAGCAAGCAAGCAAGCAAGCACTCTCTCCACCACTACTAACCCCAACCCAACCCATCCCAGCAAACCACTCTCTCTCCGCCCTCTCTCTCTCTCTCTCCCTCTCCCCCCCCCCTCTCACACTCTCCCATCCCCCCCTCTCTCTCACTCTCCTCCCCCTCTCTGTCCCCTCCCCCTCTCTCTCTCACTCTCCTCCCCCCTCTCTGTCCCCACCACCCGGCCCCCTCTCTGACTCCTCCCCCCTCTCTGTCCCCTCCTCCCCCTCTCTCTCACTCTCCTCCCCCTCTCTGTCCCCTCCCCCCCTCTCTCTCTCTCACTCTCCTACCCCCTCTCTGTCCCCACCACCCGCCCCCCCCCTCTCTCACTCCTCCCCCCTCTCTGTCCCCTCCTCCCCCTCTCTCTCACTCTCCTCCCCCCTTCTCTGCCTCCCCCCCCCCTACCCAATCTCCTCTCCCCCACCCCCCGCCACCCTTCTCTTCCACCACCACCACCACAACCACCACCAGCAGCAGCAGCAGTAGTACTGACGGGTTGGTGGGGCTGAAGATGAACATGGAGCTGTAGGGCAGCATGGGTTTGGGTCCCGAGGTGTTGCCGTTGTTGCTGCCCTCATCGTCTGCCGGCCTGCGGGACCGGGGCTGAATGTCCAAGGTGCTGGAGCTGGTGGTGCTGGCTGGAAACGCGTCACAGGAGTTTAGGGTCAGGGGTGGTGGTGGTGGACAGAGTGACGTCATCGTGTCTCTTGTTTGTTTGTGGTGGTGTTGGTGGTGGAATGTTTGTTGTTGTGGTGCTGTTGCTGTGGTGGTGGTGGTTGTTTGTTGTTGTTGTTTGTTGTTGTGGTGGTGGTTGTTTGTTGTGGTGGTGGTGGTCGTTTGTTGTTGTTAGTTGTGGTGGTGGTGGTGGTTTGTTGTGGTGGTGGTGGTCGTTTGTTGTTGTTAGTTGTGGTGGTGGTGGTGGTTTGTTGTGGTGGTGGTGGTCGTTTATTGTTGTTAGTTGTGGTGGTGGTTGTTTGTTGTTGTGGTGGTGGTCGTTTGTTGTTGTTAGTTGTGGTGGTGGTGGTGGTTTGTTGTTGTTAGTTGTGGTGGTGGTGGTGGTTTGTTGTGGTGGTGGTGGTCGTTTGTTGTTGTTAGTTGTGGTGGTGGTGGTGGTTTGTTGTGGTGGTGGTGGTGGTTTGTTGTGGTGGTGGTGGTCGTTTGTTGTTGTTAGTTGTGGTGGTGGTGGTGGTTTGTTGTGGTGGTGGTGGTCGTTTGTTGTTGTTAGTTGTGGTGGTGGTGGTCGATTGTTGTTGTTAGTTGTGGTGGTGGTGGTCGTTTGTTGTTGTTAGTTGTGGTGGTGGTGGTCGTTTGTTGTTGTTAGTTGTGGTGGTGGTGGTGGTTTGTTGTGGTGGTGGTGGTCGTTTATTGTTGTTAGTTGTGGTGGTGGTTGTTTGTTGTTGTGGTGGTGGTCGTTTGTTGTTTGTTGTTGTGGTGATGGTGGTTTATTGTTGGTTTGTTTGTTGTGGTGGTGGTTGTTTGTTGTGGTGGTGCTGGCTGGAACACGTCACGGAGTGAGGGTCAAGGGTCAAGGGGGTGGGGGTGGGGTGGGGGTGGACAGGGTGACGTCATTGTGTCTCTTGTTTGTTTGTGCTGGTGGTGGAATATTTGTTGTTGTGGTGCTGTTGC
>NC_134906.1:6916418-6933918 GCF_041734735.1 Babylonia areolata | reverse complement strand
AAGGGAAGCTGAAGGTCAACAGGCTCGTCACTCTCCTGCTTTTGCAAGCCGGACACATGTCGCTCACATCACGTGGTTAACAACAGGGTGGGGGGCGGGGGGGTCGAGGGGGGGGGGGGAGGAGAGGGAGAGAGAGAGAGAGGGGAGGGGGGGCAAGAGAAGGAGAAAGAGGAGATTGGAGAAGGAGAGAGAAGGTAGAAGAAATGGAGGAGGAGGAGAAAGAGGATATAGAGGAGGTCTAAGAATAGGAGGAGGAGGACGAGGTAGGTAGAAAGGATACAGAGAGAGAGGAAGAAGAGGAGAAAAAGGAGGAGAGGAGGAGAAAGACAGAAAGGAGGTAGAGGAAGAGAAGAAGGAGGAGGAAGAGGAGAAGAAAAAAGAGGAGAAGAAAAAGAGGAGAAGGAGGAAGAGAAGGAGGAGGAAGAGAAGAAGAAGGAGAAGAAAAGAAGAAGAAGGAGGGGGAAGAGAAGGAGGAGGAGGAAGAGAGGAAGGAGGAAGAGAAGGAGGGGGAAGAGAAGGAGGAAGAGAAGGAGGAGGAAGAGGAGAGGAAGAAGAGAAGGAGGAGGAAGAGAAAGAGGAAGACGAGAAGGAGGGGAAGAGAAGGAGGAGGAGGAAGAGGAGAAGAAGGAGGAGGTGAAGGTGGAAGAGAGGAAGGATAAGGAAGAGAAGAGGAAGAGTAGAAGGAGGAAGAGAAGAAGGAGGAGGAGGAGAAGAAGGAGAAGGAGGAGGAAGATAAGGAGAAGGAGAGAGAAGAAGAAGAAGAATGAGGAAGAGAAGAAGAGAAGGAGGAAGAGAAGAAGAAGGAGAGGAGAAAGGAGAAAGGGAGAAAGGAGGTAGAGGAAGAGGAGAAGTAGGAGGAAGAGAAAGAGAAGGAGGACGAGGAGAAGAAACAGGAAGAGAAGGAGGAGGAAGAGAAGAAGAAGAAGAAGAGGAAAAAGGAGAAAGAGAGAAAGGAGCTAGAGGAAGAGGAGAAGAAGGAGGAAGAGAAGGAGAAGGAGGAAGAGAAGAAGAATAAGGAGGAAGAGAAGAAGAAGGAGGAGGAAGGGAAGAAGAAGGAGAGGAGAAAGGAGAAAGAGAGGAAGCAGGTAGAGGAAGAGAAGAAGTAGGAGGAAGAGAAGGAGGAAGTGGAGAAAGAGGAAGAGAAGAAGAAGGAGGAAGAGAAGAGGAAGGAAGAGGAGAAGAAGAAACAGGAAGAGAAGAAGAAGAGGAGGAGAAAGAGGGAAAGGAGGTAGAGGAAGAGAAGAAGAAGGAGGAAGAGAAGAAGAAGGAGGGGGAAGAAAAGGAGGAGGAAGAGGAGAAAGAGAGAAAGGAGGTAGAGGAAGAGAAGGAGGAAGAGAAGAAGAAGGAGGGGGAAGAGAAGAAGGAGGAGGAAGAGGAGAATGGACAAAGAAATGGAGGAGGCAGAGGAAGAGGTGGAAGATGAGAAGAAGAAGGACGAACAGGAGGAGAAAGAGGAGGAGAAGAATGAAGACCAATAAGAGGAGGAGTAGGAGGAGGAATCGAAATAACACGAACTTCAAATTCTAAGCGGGTAGAGACAAAAAAGCACATTGTGCATTTAAAAATCTTTTTCTTTTCTTTCTTTTCTTTTTTTTTAACACATCTTCCCAAATATCTTAATGTCAGCTGAGGGGAAAAAAAACAACAACAACAACAACAAAAATTATGGATTCTGAACCGAGAATACGAGGCGCGTCACCAGTTTTATACAGCTTTGGTACACACTGGAATAGACCAAAATATTACTTCTTTATATTTCCGGTTTACACTTTCCCATTTCATCCATATCCTGCAAAAGAAGAAAAAGAGCCCAGAGAACTTCGAAACTGAATAAATTCACTGGAAATTAACAAACAAAGAGGCCAGGAGACGATATGACCAACAAATAGCAAAGAGTGGCAACTCGCTCCATTACACAAGGCACACAACCTCAAGTCAGTGATGCCCACGCCACCGATTCAGCCAGCACACAGGTAAACAAAATAAATTCAATACGAAACACAGCTTCTTCGCATGATTACTATTGCATATCCATTCCAATACCATGTGATGATTTATCCAGCCTTAAAAAAAAAAAAAAGTTTGGTCCTTCTGCAGGGTGAACTGCATCTTTTGGATTGCATGGAATATGTTTCTTGTAATATCCACCCCCCCAAAAAAAAAAAAAAAAAAAAAAAATAACAAGCAAGTAACGAAAATAAACTACAACGGAAAACAGAAAGACAAACATACAGATATATGCACATATATGGAAACCGACAGATGGGCAGTCGTATTTGCTTATATAGACAGTTGTGATATGATAAAAGCCAGATGGGTACATATGTTCAGAGATAAGAGTCCAGAATTTTGAAATTTGCTGAAACCAGGGAGGGGGGGCGGGGGGGGGGGGGGGGGGGGCGGCGAGTTTGAAGCCAGATGAAAATATGGTTTCAAAGGCATTTGTAAGACTCTCCTGCAATCAAAACATAGTAAATTTCATCTGAACAAAAGTGTTTATGAAGCTCCATGGCGGATCACTGAATTGGTTGAATAAGCCAGACAGACAGACAGACAGGCAGACAGTCTGCTGGACAGACATGGACAGACCGAGAAATAATACGAGAGAGAAAAACAGACATGCAAACTGACCCAGACAGACAGACGATAAACATACATACAGGTAAACAGATGATGAGGTAGGTGTAGAACATAAACAGACGGATGCTGACACACACACACACACACACACACACACTCACACACACACACACACACACACAATGATGGGTATCTAGGTAGACAGATCCATAGACAGAAAGATATATAGATAGATACACAAATGAATGAACAGATAGATAGACACACTGACAGGCAGACGGTTAGACAGACAGACAGATTGTTCTTGTTCTTGTGGCTCATCGTCCAGCCAACCGCACAGGACCGTATTAGGACTGTCAAACCATACAAATGCTCAACCGCGTCAACACAAAACTGTCACATTTACAAGTTTCAGTTTCAGTTCCAGTTTCAGTAGCTCAAGGAGGCGTCACTGCATTCGGACAAATCCATATACGCTACACAACATCTGCCAAGCAGATGCCTGACCAGCAGCGTAACCCAACGCGCTTAGTCAGGCCTTGAGGGGAAAAAAAGGTGAATAAATAATAGATAAGCTTACACAAATAAATAAATAAATAAATAAATAAACAAACAAACAAACAAACAAACAAACAAACAAACAAACAAACAAACAAACAAATAAATAAATAAATAAACAAATAAATAAATCATAACTATAATGTTAAAAAAAGAAAAAAAAGGTAGTAATAATAATAATAACAATAATAATGATAACAATAATAATAATAATCATAACAAAAAACCAATAAAACAAACCCACAAAACACAGTTCATAACACAGTATCCCAACCATTCAGAAACAGATACATAGGAAGGTATTTAGATATACTGATAGATAATGGCAATCATGGCAGAAAAGCAATGAAATGGCACTGACTAAATAAGTGAATAAGCTAATTAACTAAATTTGAGGAATAAATGAATAAGTAAAATAAATCAATACGTGGGTGTGGAGGCCAAAAGGTTAGAGCACTGGATATTCTATCGACTTTCCTGAGTTCGATCCCTAGTTTCGGAGCACGTAATGTGATAAAGGTGCAGATTTTTTTCCCGATTTACCATGTCAGCATATGTGCAGACCTGCTAGTGCCTGAATCCTCTTCATGTGTATACACACGCAAAAGACCAAACACGCAATTTAAAGATTGTGTACTCCATGTCAGCGTTGGGTGTGTTCTGGAAAAAACAAACAAACAAACAAACAAAAAAACAAAACATGCCCAGCATGCACACATCCGAAACGGAGTATGGCTGCCTACACGTTGGGGTATAAACGGTAATGCACATAAACGCCCACCCATACATACAGGTGAACGTGGAAGCTGCAGCCCACAGACGAAGGAGAAGAAGAAGAAGAAGAAGAAGAAGAAGAAGAAGAAGAAGAAGAAGAAGAAGAAGAAGAAGAAGAAGAAGAAGAAGAAACATATGAATAAAATTAATACATGCTTAATATACAAATAAATGAATGAATAATCTATAAGCACAAACACGCCAACAACAACAACATAAAAACAAACAAACAAACAAAACAAAATCACTCACTAAAAATTGCGTGTCTTCATGTCCTCATTGTTCTGAGGGGAAGGGGGACAAATGTTGACCTGGGGTGGTCCCCCTTTGCCTGGGGCGCCCAGGGCGAACTGGTCTGCCATTTCCTTTTCCAGTTCCTGTTGGCGCTGCTCGAACTGCAAGGGGCAGACAACATCAACTACAATTTAACACAAAAGCAAACCTTTTTTAATTTTTTTTTTTTTTTTACAAAGTAAATCAAATAAATCTTAATACAAAACCTTCTGTTCATACACACACACACACGCACGCACACACGCATACACACACACACACACACACACACACACACACACACACACACACACACACACACAAACACACACACACACACACACACGCACACACACACACACACACATGAATGAAAATGAACATTAGAAATAAGCTGCTGGTATCGTACTTGTCCTAACATCATATATGTACATACAAGTCAAAAGTTGTCCCAAATTTTCGACTTTAATTGCCTTGATCACGAGGAAACGTGTGTAGAAAAAATATATCTGTCAATCAGTCTCTCTCTCTCTCTCTCTCTGTGATATGCATACATACATGTGTGTGTGTGTGTGTGTGTGTGTGTGTGTGTGTGTGTGAGAGAGAGAGAGAGAGAGAGAGAGAGAGAGAGAGAGAGAGAGAGAGAGAGAGAGAGAGAGAGAGAGAGAGCAGAACAGACCAGACCAGATGATTTATTCAGATAGGCCATAGCCCCTGCTGAAGGGATGTAAACAAAGTGAAGTCGAAAAGCAAAAACAACATATTGAAGGTATGACTACATTCATAACGCAGAATTTATGTAACATCTTTTATCCGTTTGAGAGATTTATACAGAAAGATTGCTAAATGTTTACTAGTTTGATTATTCAGAGAGAGAATGAATGAATGAATGAATCTTTATTTTTCCAACGGTGAAGATATTAGCACTTTGGCCGACTTACACATCTTCCGTTGTTCTGAGAGACACACAAACATGAGAGAGAGAGAGACAGAGGGAGAGTGAGAGACAGAGACTGAGACACAGACACACACACACAGAGAGAGAGAGAGAGAGAGAGAGAGAGAGAGAGAGAGACAGACAGACAGACAGACAGACAGACAGACAGACAGACAGAGACACAGACACACACACACACAGAGAAAGAGATTCGGAACAGCAGGTGCCCCTGCGCCGCTGTCCTGCTATTACGTAACAGTCGGACACGACTGACTGTCTCTTATCAGAACAACAACAGCAGAAGCAGCAGCAGCAGGTGATGATGATGAGGAGGATGAGGATGAGGATGAGGATGAGGATTACCTCTGCCTCCTCCTCCTCCTGCTCCTCCTCTGCGGCAGTCAGCTCCTGGGCGTTGGCCAGGTTGTCCACAGCGATGGCCAGGAACACGTTCAGCAGGGTGTCTGGCCGGGGAGTCAAGGAACGTGGCTTTCTGCTGGTTTGGGGACGCTATTTTTGTGGGTTTTTTTTTGTTTTGTTTTTGTTTGTTTGTTTTGTTTGATTTTCTTTGTTGGTTTTTGTTTGCTTTAGCTTGTCGGTTTGTTTGATAATAGATGCGCAGACACAGACACAGACACAGATATTGACACATGCACGCAGACACAAGCACACACACACACACACACACACACACACACACAGACATAAACACACACATACATAAAAATGCTCTCTCTCTCTCTCTCTCACAGACAGACAGACAGACAGACACACACACACACACACACACACACACACACACACACACACACACACACACACACACACACACACACACACACACACACACAGAATGAGGGCGGAAGGGGTGGGGTAGAAAGGAGAACACGGCGTTCATTACAATTCTTAAAAAAAAAAAAAAAAATCATCTCATTTTCACACAAAGCTTATGAAAACTGCGCGGATTTGGATTATCAGTACTAGTATCTGTAAATCGGTGTGCAACTCAGTCTATCCACAATTCAGCAACAAATGGATTCTCTTTCCCTCTCTCTCTCTGTCTCTCTGTTTCTGTCCAAATTCATAAACACTTGACTGAAAATGACGTCTATCTGCATGTGCCTTTTTGTTTTTCTTTTCTCTAGAATTATGTCAACTCTGTGCTGTGGACAGTGTCTTCAGCATTGAAACATCAGAGCGTCAAAACGTCTGTTTCTGTCACACACACACACACACACACACACACACACACACACACACACACATATATATATATATATATATATATATATATATATATATATATATATATATATATATACATACATTTCTGGATGGAAACATTTATATATGTTTTTTTTCTAAACGACATGTAATTCCAGTAGTGAATCCCACTTGAATAGCCTTGTAGACCAGCAAGGTAAGTGGTGATGATGTCAGTCAGTATATTCCTTTCCCTGGATTATCATCAGCGCCATTCTCACTTACAAAGCTAAAACTTAAAACGACACACGCGCATCCTGGATGGATGTCATTGATTCTTAGGAACGAGTCTGGCAGAAGTTGGTGCAACTGAGAATCGGGATAGGTTGTCTCCCCTGCCTTGACGGATTTTCCCCGACAGATAAAGGGGCGAGAGCAGTGGGCTGGGTCAGCAGTTGGTGTGGGCACTCACGTGGGACTGAAGGACTCACTTCCAGGCACACGGTATTCTCCACGTGACCACAATGACGTAGGTACTCACGTGCAAATGAAGCCTTGACTGTAAGGCACACAACTTTCTCACACACAATAGTGTGGGTATTCGTGGAAACGAGGCCTGGAATGCAGGGCAGACAGCATTCTCATACACAATGGTGTGGACACTTTCAAGTGGGAATTAAGTTCTGACTGTAAGGCACACAATTTTCTCACACACAACAGTGTGGGTATGCGTGGAAATGAAGCCTTGACTGCATGGTACACAATATTCTCACACACAATGGTGTTGGTACTCACCTGGAAATGAAGGACCGACCGCAAGGCAAGACAGTATTCTCACACACAATGGTGTGGACTCTTTCACGTGGAAATGAAGGACTGACATTAAGGCACACACTCTTCTCACACACAATGGTGAGGGTACACGTGGAAATGAAGCCTTGACTGTAGGGCAGACAGTATTCTCACACACAATGGTGTGGATACTCACGTGGAAATGAAGGACTGACAATAAGGCAGACAGTATTCCCACATACAATAGTGTGTGAGTGGTTCGTCCGTCAGGATCAACGAGGACCATCTAGTCATCCTGGGGGTGGGTGGGCTGGGCTCTGTGGGTGCGCAGATGACTGGTCAGGCCAATCCGCGCCCGGCAGAAGGTTCTGACACAGTGTGGACAGGAGATGGTGGCGGCTGTCGGGGACTTGCTGGCACTGCTTTTCCTGGCCTGTCTGCATTGCTCTGCTGCAGCGATTCTGTTGGCCTCACAGGATTTGGCGCCTTTGTGGACAGCTGAACGCCACTTTGGTCTGTCCATTGCATTCAGCTCCCACGTGTCGTGTCGTGGCTGATGTTGAAGGCCTTCAGAGAAGCTTTCAAAGTTGGCCTCCTGTGGGTACCAGTGGGTACACGTGGAAATGAATGACTGACTGTGAGGCAGACAGTATTCTCACACACAATAGTGTGGGTATTTACGTGGAAATGAAGGACTAACTGTAAGGCAGTCAGTATTCTCACACACAATGGTGTGGGCATTTACGTGAGAGTGACGCTCTGACTGCAAGGCACAGAATAGTCTCGTACACAATGGTGCTACTCACGTGGGAGTGAATCCCTGATTGTAAAGCAGACAGTTTTCTCACACACACACTGGTGTGGGCACTCACATGGGAATCAGTGGAGCCTTGACTGTAAGGCACAGTATCCACACAACACAAACAGTGGTTTGGGTACTGACGTGGTAGGACTCACCGCTAAAGCAACAACAACTACTCTAAAAACCTGCCCTGCAATAAATCCACGGGGATCGTCCCGCCACCAGTGGAGTGAAAACAGGTGCTTGTGGTCCTCTCTCCAGGCGTCACACCACTTTTTCACAACAACAACAACTCTAAAAACATGCCCTCCAATAACTCCACAGGGATTGTCCCTCCACCAGTGGAGTGAAAACAGGTGCTTGTGGTCCTCTCTCAGGGCGTCACACCACTCTTTCACAACAACAACTCTAAAAACCTGCCCTGCAATAACTCCACGGGGGATCGTCCCTCCACCAGTGGAGTGAAAACAGGTGCTTGTGGTCCTCTCTCAGGGCGTCACACCACTCTTTCACAACAACAACAACTCTAAAAACCTGCCCTGCAATAACTCCACGGGGACTGTCCCTCCACCAGTGGAGTGAAAACAGGTGTTTGTGGTCCTCTCTCCAGGCGTCACACCACTCTTTCACAACAACAACAACTCTAAAAACCTGCCCTGCAATAACTCCACGGGGACTGTCCCTCCACCAGTGGAGTGAAAACAGGTGCTTGTGGTCCTCTCTCCAGGCGTCACACCACTTTTTCAAGCCAAGCCTCTCGTTCTGACTTCCTCGCTTGTAACGAATTCACTCCATCTGACGCCTCGGATTTCTCGCATGCACTTGCTGCTGATAGCAGGCTATGTGGGTGTGGCAACAAGAAGAGCAGCAGAACACATATCACCACAGGTCTGTACACTGAGATCTTGCGGACTGTCCCCCATACCGTGCTTCTGCTAGGACTTTTTAAATTTTATTTATTTGCTTTTGGTGAGTGAGCAGAAAGTAGTTCTGGTCTTTGAAACTTGCAATATCATATCACTTCAGTACCATAGGATCCAATTGCTATTGACACAGTTGTTGTCTCTTGCCTACCTTTACTTGTGATACTGAACTGATTTGCTGGATCGCTGGAGCACTATACGGCACGGATATTCAGAAGAAAGAAGAAAATGAAAAAGCAAACAATGATAATAATGGCTAATAATAGTAACAGTAGTACTAAATAAATAAATGAATAAATCAATAAATGAATAAAGCAAAAAAAAAAACACAAAAAAACAAACAAACAAAAAAACAAACAACAACAACAAA
Source organism: Babylonia areolata (assembly GCF_041734735.1). Classification (NCBI taxonomy): domain Eukaryota; kingdom Metazoa; phylum Mollusca; class Gastropoda; order Neogastropoda; family Buccinidae; genus Babylonia; species Babylonia areolata. Next base: position 6,924,706 of record NC_134906.1, on the reverse strand, counting down.
AAAAAAACACCAAAACCCACTAATAATAATAATAATACAGTACCGGATCAACGACTTTTCAAACATGTTCACGTGCTTCTCCTCGATCTTTCGGTGCCATCATGTTGTCTCCCCTGCCTTGTTGCAGCCAATCGCCTGCAGTTCGTTCCGTCGGGCTGGATTCAACACCCAAATTTGGAGGCCGCCCATTTTGGTAGCATGTCAACTTGACAATCGTCTCCCCAACATCCTGAGCCTGGTCCTGGCTGGTTGACCGTTCTCCTTCCTCTCTCGTCTTTTGTCGCGGAGGTGTTTCGATAGGAATGGAACCAAAGCAGTATGTCACATGTTCCGTTTCAGTTCTAACACTGCGAAATACATTTCGCAAAGGGAATGTGAATTGGGGTCACGTTTCTCTTTCCACGAATGTAGCTTTTCTCACATATCATGCATCTTAAAAAACATCTCTCTCTCTCTCTTCTCTTTCTCTCTCTCTTTTTACGTGGTGTCAGCCCTGATATGGCCTTAGTGGTCGGCTGGGCTATGAACAACATGACTTGATTTTCTCTCTCTCTCTCTCTCTCTCTCTCTCCCTCTCTCTCTCTCTCTCTTTAACACACTAAGATTTTATGAAGGGATGGAGGAGGTGTGTGTGTGTGTGTGTGTGTGTGTGTGTGTGTGTGTGTGTGTGTGTGTGTGTGTAAGGGTGGGCGGGTGGGGGTATCCACGACCGGAAAACAGACCAGCCGAGACCATCTCTTCCCTACATCAACACACACACACACACACACACACACACACACACACACACACACACTGATCCGTGCCCTCTTTCAGAAAACAACAAACATCAAGGGGAGTCTGGGTGGCAGAATGGGCGGGGCTGAGTTCTAGGTCCGAAGGGGCAGAGTGGGGTAGGGGGTGGGTGTGGGGTGGGGGTGGGGGTGGGGTGCGGTCCCCGGGGTATTCAGTGTGAGGGATACAGTTTCCGAAGAGCACCAGCACAATGAAGTAAGAGCAGAAGATCATGCCCTGCTTGTGGATGCCTCCGTGGGCCCGTATCCCATTGTACATCACCTCGTTCCAGTCCTCCCCGGTCAGAATCTGCACCCGGACAAAAAAAGAAGAAAAAAAAAGAAAAAAAAAAGAGGTCAATATTGTCTCAATCAACCGTGCAATTTCTATGACATCGCTGTGTGTGCGTGCGTGCGTGCGTGCGTGCGTGCGTGCGTGTGTGTGTGTGTGTGTGTGTGTGTGTGTGTGTGTGTGTGTGTGCGAGTGTGTGTGTGTGTGTGTGTGTGTGTGTGTGTGTGTGTGTGTGTGTGTTTGAGTGTGTGTGTGCGTGCGTGTGTGTGTGTGTATAAATTATGTCACACACACAGATAAACACACACACTCTCACAGAGTGTGAGAGTGTGTGTGTATAATTATATGTATATTCATCTGTCTTATATACACACAGAGGTGTGTGTGTGTGTGGCTAATATCACTTCAAGTGGAAAGACGTTAAACTGAAGAAGTGTGTGTGTGTGTGTGTGTGTGTGTGTGTGTGTGTGTGTGTGTGTGTGTGTGTGTGTGTGTGTGTGTGTGTGTGTGTGGAAACGGGGGTGACAGATGACTGATAATGTGACAGATGACTGATGTGACAGATGACTGATGATGTGACAGATGACTGATGATGTGACAGATGACTGATGATGTGTGACAGATGACTGATGATGTGACAGATGACTGATGATGTGTGACAGATGACTGGTGATGTGTGACAGATGACTGATGATGTGACAGATGACTGATGATGTGTGACAGATGACTGGTGATGTGACAGGTGACTGATGTGACAGATGACTGATGATGTGACAGGTGACTGATGACTGATGATGTGACAGATGACCGATGATGTGACAGATGACTGATGATGTGTGACAGATGACTGATGATGTGACAGATGACTGATGATGATGTGACAGATGACTGATGACTGATGATGTGACAGATGACTGATGATGTGTGACAGATGACTGATGATGTGACAGATGACTGATGATGTGTGACAGATGACAGATGACGTGACAGATGACTGACGATGAAAAAGGGGTGACAGTGTTACCTGAAAGACAGTCAGCAAAGCGATGGGGAAAGTGTCAAAGTGACTTGACGGTCGGCCTTCTTCAAAGTTCATCCTGAAAACAACACCACCACCACCACCATCATCATCACCATCATCATCATCATCACCACCTTACACGTTCTTTCTCTAACACAATGTGTGTACGCGGTTGCGCTTTGCATGAACAAACATTATCAAAAGCAAAAATAACATGCGCAGCAAGATAACAAAAGAGTATATGCTTTTCGGTGGTTTTTTTTTTTCTGTTTCTATACGGTCTTAGTTTATCGATATGAAAGAGTCGCTAAATCTCTCTCTCTCTCTCTCTCTCTCTCTCTCTGTGTGTGTGTGTGTGTGTGTGCGCGCATTATTACTATAAGCGCACGTAAAAGAACCCAAGGCAACGAGAGAGTTATCACTGGCAAAATTCTGTAGAAAAATCCACTTTGATAACAAACAACAACAACAAAAAAACAACAACTAATGAACAGAATTTTTCTAGATGAGTGGTCCTGTAGTGTGGCGATTTGCCCTCCCCGGGGAAAGCGGCCTGTATTTCACGCTGTGCAATCTTTTTTGTGAAAGGAAATACAATACAATACAATACAATACAATACAATACAATCATAACTATATTGATAACAACAACAACAACAACTTCAAACTTCAGGCCACGAGCATGTTTCAGTTTCGAGGTGGTTTCAGACCGTGCGGACAGATCCATATACGCTACACCACATCTGCTGTATATATATATATATATACATATATGTATGTATGTATGTGTGCATCAGATGCCTCAGCATTTTGCCCCAGTAGACTGCATCAGCTTTTCATTCAGGCCAACAAAAAGAAAGCGAAGAAAAATAATGTCACAAAAGTTCCATAACCAGGAATACTCCCCCCCCCCCCCCCGCACCCCTCCCCCTCAGCCATCACCCCCTTCCCCTCCCTCCCCTGCCTGAACAAAGTGTCTCTGTTTCTCTCTGCCTGCTTCCGGGAATTACCTGCCTGTCTGTGTGCGAGCAGAGGGGTGGGTGGGTGGGGTGGGGAACGATTGGATCCAAGTTGTGTTTCTCTTGTCAGATGGCAAAGTTAACTTCTTCTTCGTCTTCTTGTTCGGAGGCGTTCTTTTGTCATGAGTACGTTGTGTGTTTTACCCCTTGTTTATTCTAGATCTTTTGTGTTACGTTGTTGCTGTTGTTGTTGTTGATGTTGATGTTGTTGTGGCTGTTGATGTTGATGTTGTTGCTGTTTTGTTGTTGTTGGTTACTGCTGCTGCTGCTGCTGCTGTTGTTGATGCTTTCTGAATGTCTTGAATCATTTTGCGTTTTAAGTAAAACCCCTCTCTTCCCATTCTTTGCGTTTCTTCTGGTTACTCTCTCTCTCTCTCTCTCTCTCTCTCTCTCTCTCTCTCTCACCTCTCTCTCTCTCATCTCTCTCTCTCCCATCTCTCTCTCATCTCTCTCACCTCTCTCTCTCTCACCACTCTCTCATCTCTCTCTCATCTCTCTCTCACCCCCCTCTCTCTCTCACCTCTCTCTCTCTCTCTCGCCTCTCTCTCTCACCTCTCTCTCTCACCTCTCTCTCTCTCACCCCTCTCTCTCTCTCTCACCTCTCTCTGTCTCTCATCTCTCTCTCTCTCACCTCTCTCTCTCTCTCTCTGTGAAGGGTCTTACCGTTTAGTTTCTAATTACCCTGTCTCCCCCGGTTCTCTCGCTTTGCATGTTGATAACACCACCACACTTATCACTGTCTCACTTCTAGTAACTCTCTGTTTGATTGTTCCCCAGTCGTTTGCATTCTGATGACAGCCCCCCTGCCTCTCCCCCGCCCCGACCCCCTTGCCCCCCACCCACCCACCCCACCGCCCTCTCTCTCTGTGACGCTGTCTGTCTGTCTGTCTCCGTCTCTCTCTGTTTGATTATTCCCAGTCGTTTGCATTCTGATGACAGCCCCCCCCCCCCAACCCCTCCCCCCTCCCTCCACGCAGTTTTATTTGTTTTTTCCTATCGAAGCGGATTTTTCTACAGAATTTTGCCAGGAACAACCCTTTTGTTGCCGTGGGTGCATGCTGCGCACGGGACCTCGGTTTATCGTCTCATTCGAAAGACTAGCGTCCAGACCACCACTCAAGGTCTAGTGGAGGGGGAGAAAATATCGGCGGCTGAGCCGTGATTCGAACCAGCGCGCTCAGATTCTTTCGCTTCCTAGGCGGACGCGTTACCTCGTGTGTGTGTGTGTGTGTGTGTGTGTGTGTGTGTGTGTGTGTGTGTGAGTGCCTACGAATTTGATATCCCTGAAACTTAGCGAAGTGTGAAAAATTAAGTGTTTATATGATTCACGGAATTTTCTCTGCGTTTCATGATTACATATTTCTGATTCTGAGAGTCACATTTAACGATGTTTTACGCCTTTGACTTTGCTCACCCTTGTTTGGGGATTAATGGATCTAAAAAAACAATAAAGATTCGTTCGTTCATTCGTCCACCTCTCTCTCTCTCTCTCTTTCTGGTAGCTCCTCCACCCTACTCACTCTCCTCCGAAGAGCTGCATTCCGAGCAGAGCGAAGATGAGGATGAAGAGGAAGAGGAGGAATAGGAGGCTGAGGATGGAGCGCATGCTGCTCAGCAGAGAGATGACCAGGTTCCGTAGGTTGGCCCAATACCTGTGGCACACAGGGAACTCATTGTGATAACGACAATGATGATGATGATGATGATGATGATGATGATGATGATAATAGCAGTAGTCATCATGATAATAATGATATAAAGATGATGAAAATAAAAGAGACAACGATGATGATGATGATGATGATGATAGCAGTAGTCATAATGCTAATAATGATATAAAGATGATGAAAATAAAAGCAACAACGATGATGATGATGATGATGATGATAATAGCAGTAGTCATGATGCTAATAATGATATAAAGATGATGAAAATAAAAGCAACAACAATGATAACAATAATAATGGAAATATATAAATAACAGCAACAACAACAACAGTGACAATGATTAAAAAATATATTAATGATGATATATAATGATAGTAATAGTAATACTACTACTATTAATAATGATAATAATAATAATAATATCGCCACCAACACCACTAATGATATTAACAATAATAACAAGAGGCAAAGCCTTCAAGACTCACTTGTGCTTCGCGCTTTATCCAGTAAAGGAATCATGAGGAGAAGAAAAAAACAAGAGATTTAAAAAATCGTTGAAAAGTGCTCTGTATTTAATATGATATATAAGATAAGCTTAGGAGAGAAAAAAAAAAAAAAAAAAAAAAAGCATGCGAGCAGGATCGAACCACGAATGTTCAGTTCCAACGCAAGCAGACTAATCCCCAAGGCTGCAGCACATCTGACATTAAATGACTAAATTTAAAACTTAAGTCAATGTTGACGTTTTCTTCTTCGTGCGATAAATAGATGTGATTGTAGTGGACATAACGCCGTTCGAATCATGTTTTTTGTGTGTTTTATTATATATCTCGATTATTCTTTCTTTTCGGCGATAAAGGAGACGTTGCCTTCTCTTTCAAGCACATCGCAACAGATTGTGTAGATCTCTAGATCTGCACAAACCAGTCTACATCGGGCTGAAAGAAACAATCATTCAATTTTTCTTTTATGTTCATTGCAGTTAATTCAGTGTCCACTTTAGAATATTTGTATGCAGTAAACACGTCGATGGTGTAGTTAGTGTCACTGTAAGTGTTCTGTCCAGAATTTGTGGGTTTTTTTTCCTTTTAATTGCGAACAAGAAACACGAGATCGTGTCGTCTTTGAAAACAACCTACCTTCCAAATAGTAAAGAGTGGTGACTCTCTCCATTCACAGGGTACACATCTTCAAGTCAGTGCTGCTTACGCTACCGATTCAGCTAGCACACATGTAAATTAAAAGGTACATTGGAACAAACCCAGATACGTCTTCAAATAAGGAAGCACCGGGCCTGTCCTTATACCGATCATTTGACATGTGCACACAGCAGCAAAGACAGAAGAAATGTGCAATCACAAATCAGCTTTTATTCAAGACTGCTATAGCCTCTTTAATCCTGAACAAGCCACACAGAACACATGGACAATGCAGAACAAACACATGGTTGCCTCGGTGGTTTTTCAGCTGGAAATTAACAAATAATGAGGCCAGGATATGAAATGATTAACAAATAGTAAAGAGTGGTAACTCTCCATTCACAAGGTACACAACTTCAAGTCAGTGCTGCTTACGCTACCGATTCAGCTAGCACATAGGTAAATAAATGGTACACTGGAACAAACCCAGACACTTCCTGAAAATAAAACCTACCTTCCAGTCAGTCAAACTCAGAGCTGCTTGTACCATAACTAACAGAAAACATGTTTTGCACTGCAGCGCTTCTTACAGAGTATGCCTGATAGCGCTGATCTTTCCAGCACAACAGAAACAGTGGATATAGATGTTGTAGTAAATGCACCGAGGAAGTACTGTAATTATCTAACTGTCTTTCTAAAGTTGGAAAAACCACCCCCCAGCCCTTCTCTCCCTCCATCCCAAGCCCCCTCTGCACACACACCCGTCTATCCACACCTACGCATGTGCACACACACACGTTTTTGTTTCTCTTCAAACTTTATAAACTGACCTTGTATTTTCATCACCACCCCCTCAACATATTGGGTTTTAGTTGTTCGTCTCAACTCACGCTGTGTGAATAGATGAATAGAAGCTGAACCGAAGAACAAAACATTTACACGAACAGCACTCAAGCAAGCAAGCAAGCAACCAATTTGTACCCCCCTCCCCTAACCCTTTCTCCCCCCCCCACCCCCCGCCCCCCGTCTCCACCACCACCTCTCTCTTTCGCACAACTCTTCAGTTTCAGTTTTGTCCTTCCCGCCACTGCCCCCCCCCATACCCCCACTCCCCCCACATACCCCACTACACTTGAATCTCTCTCTCTCTCTCTCTCCCGCCCTCCCCTCCCCCCCCCCCCCCACTTGCTCCCCTCCCCCCCCCCCACACACACACACACGCGGTCACATTAGAGTTTCGATTGTCATACCTGGTGACCTTGAAGATCCTGAGCAGTCTCAGAGCTCGAAGAACGCTGATGCCAAAGGAGTACCCCGGTTTGAAGGTACCCCAGATCACCTCCCCTATGCTACCCACTATCACCTGCACAGGTGGAACATCGTCACAGTCATCATCATCATCATCATCGTCAACATCGTCACAGTCATCATCATCATCGTCACAGTCATCATCATCATCATCATCATCATCGTCACAGTCATCATCAACATCGTCACAGTCATCATCATCATCATCATCATCATCATCGTCATCATCATCATTATCGTCACAGTCATCATCATCATCATCATCATCATCGTCATCGTCACAGTCATCATCATCGTCACAGTCATCATCATCATCATCATCATATCGTCACAGTCATCATCATCGTCACAGTCATCATCATCATCATCATCATCATCATCATCATCATCGTCACAGTCATCATCATCATCATCATCACAGTCATCATCATCATCATCATCGTCACGGTCATCATCATCATCATCATCATCATCAGTCATCATCATCATCATCGTCACGGTCATCATCATCATCATCATCATCATCAGTCATCATCATCATCATCGTCACAGTCATCATCATCATTATCGTCACAGTCATCATTATCATCACCATTTTCATCGCTATTGCCATCATCACAATTATCACGGTGCTAATCATCATTTTCATCATCATCGCCATCGTCATCATCATCATCATCATCATTGCATTGGTATTCGTCATTATCTTCATCACAAATTACATCCTGTATTTCTTGTCCTTATCACCGCATCCACAGGTAAAAACATAGTACTAAGCGAAGATCTATATTCAGTATAAAAACACCACCACCACCACCAACAACAACAGCAAAACATCCCGAAACTTATGTGTAAATGAATTGTTCCAAGACTTGACCCTCCTTCCTCCCACGAATCGCGAACTCACACACAGACATACACACCAATGTACATGCTCTCTCTCTCTCTCTCTCTCTCTCCCCCCCCCTCTCTCTCTCTCACACACATACACACCCACACACACCCGCACGCACGCGCACACATAAATCGACCGTTACTCCCCCATCCCTCCTCTCCCTTCCCATCCCC
>NC_134906.1:6908918-6911418 GCF_041734735.1 Babylonia areolata | reverse complement strand
CATACAAAGAAATAGGAGTACTACCTTTAGATGAATACCGAAACCTCGCATGTGCTAAATACGTACTGAGAAGCTCAACAACTGAAAATTATACATCAGAGGAAGTAAAAATTACATCCGAAAACAGCTTCCCCAAAAGAGCTAAAAACATATCTTATTTAACACCCATTGGCACGTTTGTGTCAAACCTGTTCGAAAAATCTAAAATTAATTCAGATGACGTAGACACACAGAAGACCGTAAGTCCATACCCCATCTGGGAGATGAATAAAGCACATTTTGATGTTAATCATACTGACATTAAAAAGAATGAAAATCCGAATATCATGGCAACGGAAGTCCGAGTACACCTTCAAAATAGATACCGTGATCATTTACAGATCTACACAGATGGCTCACTATTAGACAATGGCCAAGCAGGTTCAGCTTTTGTTATACCAGAACTGAAAACGGAAAGATCATACTATATTGGTAAAAATCGTTCAATATTCACTGCTGAACTTATTGCTGTTCTTATGGCTCCAAATCATATTCTTGATCTTCCAATTTGCCTTCTACAAGTCTTGTTTTGCGTTGATTCCAAATCTGTATTATGTGCTTTAAACTCACCAAATTGTAAGAACAAATCTAAAATCATACTAGAAATCAGCCACATTTTACATCTTTTAAGCTTGAAAGGAACACATATTACGTTTTTCTGGGTTCCTTCACATCTTGGTATTCTCTACAATGAATGGGCTGACAGGGCTGCAAGAAAAGGTGCAAAGAACGAACAGGGAACCATAGAACTTTATGTGCCTCTATCTGTACAAGAGGGTTATCGAATACTAGAAAAAACATCGTGGAACAAAGTCAGAGAATTATACCAAGAAAACGGCAAAGCTTTAAACCATAGTGTAATTAATGGTCAACAACCGGGAACTATCAATCAGTCAAATACATACAGTAATTCAATAAGATTAAGGCAGATTCATACATTATCAAACAGGATAAAACTGAACGCTTTTGTAACAAAGTTCAGCAAAGATGTCAGATGCATATGTGGAGAACATATTTCTAGCAACCATGTAATATTCGAATGTCAGAATCTAAAATGTTTTTTGCCAGACTTCACCAAAAGTTCTTTTGAATGTGTTATTAACAATTCCAATATGTTATTTGTTATTGCAGACGGTTTGCTGCATAGTCCTATAGGACATTTGTTATAGATGTTATATTTGTTTGATGTTGGCGTTTATAACGTTTCCATTTTTCCTAGCGTTGTCTCTCCCTATTCACCCTCCACACATACACACACTTTTACCCCTCCCCCTCTCACAGCCCCTACCCCCACGGTTTTTTTTTTTTTTTTTTTTTCCCCGTCTAATATCACTTCAAGTGGAAAGACGTTAAACTGAAGACAACACACACATTTAACTCTCTCCATACGAACGGCGAAAGAGGACGACGTTAACAGCGTTTCACCCCAATTATCATCATCAAAATATTACAAGCGGAAGGTTCTTATACTGAAGAGGTGAATGTTGACAAAGAATACCACAATTCTGACGACGGAGGCTAAAGGTTGGGTCATTCAGACACCCACTGGACATCCGAGGGGTCTGTGTAGAGGAGAAGAGAGGACTTGCCGTACTGAGTGAGTTAAACGCACACAGCCCACACCACACATAAAACACAAGCCTTCTGAAAACGCTCAGTTACTGTGCAACATCGTTCGCAAATATCCTGTGGCCTATTTGCAAACGTCACTATTTTTTTTGGAGATGTCTGTCAAAACTGACGTTCTGATCTCTAACCGCCCCAACGACCCTCCAGTGGGTGCCTGCACATGTAGGCCTCCCAGGCAACGAGCGTGCAGACCACCTCGCTAAGGAAGGAAGCCAGCTCACACAGCCAACCATTCCTGCCACATAAGAGATTCCGAAGAGGCTGGGTCACCCTGAACGGAGGCTACCAGGCACACCAAGATCCCATCAGGACACTGGAGAGAAGACACCAGACTACCATCTACCGCCTTCGCACAGGACACTGCGGCCTCCGAGCACACCTGAAGAGGATTGGAGTGGCAGCCACATCCCTATGTGATTGCGGCCAGGCTGACCAGACCCCATCCCATATTCTCCAAGACTGCCCCAAGTATGAGAAGATGCGGCAGCAGTCCTGGCCTGGGGGTGCTGACCTCAACACCAAGCTCTGGGGGACGGCAGCCGATCTTCACCGGACGTCCGAGTTTGTGGCATCCCTCGGACTTCGACCCTGACTGCGTAGCTGTCGAACGCAAAGAAGAAGAAGATCTCTAACCAATACTCTCTTACCAATTTACTTTCTTAAATTCAATTCTCCCAGAACTGGTAATCCCCAAATTCATTCAACATAACCAATCAAATCAGCAATTTTAACTAAACTGTGTCAAAGTTCATGCTGCTATGGTTGTTGTTGTTGTTGCTGTGGTTGTTGTTGTTCTGTGGTTGTTGCTGATATTGTTGTTGCTGTGGTTGTT